>NW_027514115.1:600000-830000 GCF_048772815.1 Callospermophilus lateralis
AATGTCATTTCAATAAGCCAGACCAACGTTTTAATTTAGTACCATTTTTTAAAATCTTACACACTGATGGGAATAGATACCATATCATAATTTATTATCTCTTCCCAAGTTAATGCACTGGTATATCTAGTGAAATTTTTTCAGGCTGCCTAGTTCAAAATTAAAACTCTTTAATTATTTTTTATCCTAAGTATTTAAGTTTCCTAGCATGAACTACCTGAAATCAAACTAAACAATTGTTTAAACCCAACTTTTAACTGTAACATAGTGCAATGCTTTAGAAACCCATTTAGATAAGAGATGGTTAAAATAAAAAAAAAATCATTTTTAGATACACATTCACCCTAGATCATCCCCAAGAAAAAATCTATAATATCAACATATTAATGCATTCATTGTCCCTTTTGTTAAGTAAACAGAGGTGGAGAAATCCTTAAAGTGCACGTAAGGAATAAGGGAGTTCCCCACAGCAAAATGGCTCTGTCAGCTGCTGGGAGTCCCTTAGCCTCACCATTTACTTACAGGATTAGTTCCTCTGGTTTGCTTTGACCCCAGGCACCAGGCATATTCTATGTCTCCCAACTTTGCAGTAGTCAGCTCCCAAAAATTTCATCCTCTGCTTGCAGTTGTTTTGAGTGCTAGGCTTCCCCAAGAGGGCAGAGTGGGGTTTATTTAAAGTCCCCTCTGGGGTGTCAAAATTTATGACTGAAGACTTGGTTCCCATCCCAAAGCCAATTAATGCCAATTTAATAATGAGGACAGGGTTTTGAGAAAAGTTTAAGCGAGATATCAAAGTTCTTTGACCCCAGACATTTCCCTCTGCAGTGGGCATGCTCAAGCCAACTACGGGAAGAAAAAAATCACTGCTTCCGTAATCTTGCTTAACAAAGGGGAGTAAAGTTTATCAAAGTTCTTTAAAACACAGCTAAGAGAGGTGCAAAAGGTGAGAACAGAAAAACTGGCGGTTCTATTGACTTTTGGTCCCTCACAGGAGAAGCATTAGTTTAAAATTTAGCTAAAGTAACTTCCACATATGTAAGGCAGGTTGGAACTCGAGACTCTGCATCGGTCCAAACAATGCCATCACATTTAACAGAAACTCAGATAAAAAGACACACAAAGACCATCATGCAGCTCCCGTTTGTTCACAACCCCAAGATCTACAATCTTGTGACTCAGGGAGAATGGAGGGAAGAGGGGAAGGAGTAGAAGGTTTGAGTGATAGGATCCTGGGTGATGGTGTCGGATTGGAGGCAGGGACCAGGAAAGGCTTCAAGGACAGAGGCATGGAATGGCTTTGTCCCATAATGAGAGTTTCTCAAACAGAGACAAGGACAATACAAACGTGACACAAACATGTACACACAGGTAACATTTAACACGAGTTCAGAAGTAAAGATTAGAACCTAGTAACTGGCAAAACCTGATGGGTTAGACCACAAAGACAGACAGTGAATTCAACCTGAGATAAAAAAGTAGCCAGCAAGATATGATGGGTTGGCAGCAGAGTCACCTAATGTGGGCTCATCCGTCCCTCCTCACCCAATGAGGGCACATCCATCACTCCCTGAGTCCTCCAAGGCATCCCTTGCGAGGACGTGGTCTGTGGCTTTAGGACACGTTTGTCCACCACTGACAGGGGGAACTTACGTTCTCCGCTGGCAGCCACTCTGCCAACCCAAACCAAAAACGGAAAAACGGAACCTGAACAAAAAGCTCTGAGCGATCGCAAGGAAAAATGGAAATAAGCACCTTACTTACCCCCAGAGGGGTCTGTTGGGGTGTCCTTGTCCTATGCTGCGTGATTCCCGTCCAACGCACCAAATGTAAGGATCCGGTGAACGTCGGAGGAAGAGACCACCAAGAGACCACAGCTCATGCAACAGAAAAAGGCGTTCATTGAGGATCCAATCCAGCATGCTGGGGCTACGTGCTCACTCAAGAAGGGAGAGCAGCCCAGAGCCCCGAGCAGGGGTTGAGCAGTGCTTAAGTACACTTTTTGGGGAGGGCGGGACTTTACATATATCACAGTCTCCTTTAAGAAATCAACATACACCGCAGAAAAATCAAACAACAATTCCTAAACATGATTAGTTCACTCATTGGCAAGAACAGGTGAGGCAGGAGTGATAGGTCAGTTCTAAAGCGAGGTACACATTCAAACAGATTGCTTTAGGCCTTGCAATGCCTATGTGCCAGGCCACACAGGGTCCTAGGTTATTAAATAACCAGGCGGTCAGGGGGAATATTTACTGGGCAGTCGGGAATTGTACTACAAGCTACAGGAATTTCAGGTTTTGCATGTAGCATAGGAACTTAACAATACCTGGTCCTTTACATTTTAACTCAGGCCTTGCAGCTTAGAAACTTTACAAAACCCAGTCTTTTACACTTCAACTTTTACACTTTAATTTCAATTTATTTTACCCTTTCAGATCACTCCTGGTGGACAAGAAGGGTGTCCAAGCCACCCTGAATTTAGGCAAATGAGTGGCAAGGGAGCTTATTTGGGACACTGTCTTGGGCTGTGCCCCTCATGGAAACCTCCAGCCAGATGTTATGATGAGTGCCTTTATAGAAGAAGAGGAGGGCCATGTGAGAGTGTTTTGGTATTAATTGTGGTCATTTGTGTGACGGTTGGAAGAGATGAGTGGGTCCACCTGGGCTTGAATTCTTGTGTGATTCCCCTTAGAGACTGACTTCTGGAACTGAACTCAGAGAAGTATTGCCATGAATTGTGGTGATATTTTAGGAGGCCAAGCATGAGAGTCGCCCTTGGAAACTAAGATCAAGGACGAGGGTGGATTTCCACAGAGCACTGAGAATTTCAGCCAAGATATCCCATGATTTTATTCTTAAAGACTTGGTAGCCATAGTTGAGAGTCAAAACACACATGGACCTCACATTGTAGACCTCAATGGGCCTGGCTATATCTAACCTTTTGGTCACTCTTTGGGAAGCCTTGCCTATGAGAGTTCTCCAGAGTTTCATTCAAATGAGCTTCCTCAACATTTAATGGTTCTTGAAACCCACAGTGCATACAAACACAATAGAAATACAAGCAGTTCAGAAGAGGCATGGTGTATAGTTGGACTTTCCTTTTGCATTATGTAGGGTAGGTGTTATAAATCTAGTTAATTTTTAATTGAAATAGTTCTCCTTGTGTTTTTTAAGTTAATAAATATGTGAATTCCTCTATCCCTTTCTCTGTAGCCTATTCATCACATGTATTTTTATATAAACATATAGAATCCTACCTGGTATCACATATACATTCTTGTGAGGTGGTTGACATGGCAGATACAAATTATGACAAGAGATCACTCCTCCTAAATGCTATTGGATCTTAAAATTCAACCTAAGGGTAACCTTTCTAGTTTAACAACATTATTCATAAATCCATGTTCAGTAAAATTAATATTTTTGGATCTGTGGACGATATATATTTCATCATGAATTTCAATTGGCATATATATTGCCACTTTATAATGTCTGTGTGTGTTTTGCTCTTTGCTTAATTGCTTTGGAAAGGGATGTGTCTGAATCACCCTCTTGGCCCTGTGTGAGGCTGTGGCTTAGATTTTCAGCACCTGATGGATCTAAAGAAAGATCCCATGGGTGCATCCAAAACCAAAATGGCCAAAAGAGCAGTTATTGTGGATGAAGACTCTCACCTTCTTCTCTAAGATTCCTGACATCCATCAAGTGAAAATAGGGATCCTTTGGGTCAAATGAGTTCTTTAAAGCCCTGCAGAGTTTAGCCCATAGGTGCTTGGGTTTTCTCATGAATCCAGTTTACATAAAGATTCTAAACCCCACAGTCAGTAGGCATCAAATTGGAGAAGCCAAGGAGTATTAACGGCAGGCGTATTTGATCACTCCTGGTTCACAGTCAGGATTTCCAGGCCACTATGACTTTAGGCAAATGAGGGGCAAGAAAGGTTATTTTGGACACTGTCTTGTGCTGTGCCCCTCATGGAAACCTCCATCCAGATGTTATGATGAGTGTCTACATGAAATAAGATAAGGGGCATGTGGGAGCATTTTGTTTTGAATTGTGGTAATTTGTTTGGTGCTTGGAACAGATGACTGGGTCCACCTGGGCTTGAACTCTGGTATGATTCCCCTGAGAGACTGAATTCTGGAAGTGACATAAGAGAAGTATTGTCATGAATTGTGTTTGGATTTTACTAGGCCATGCAACCAACATCTCAGGTATTAATTGTGGTGCAGGGAGATCTAGGTGCAGGGTGGCTTTGCCCACAGCACTGGGAATCTCAGCCTGGATATCACATGATTTTATTCTGAAATTCTTTAAAGCCACACTTGAGAGTCAAAACACATATGGACCTCACATTGTATACCTCAATGGGCCTGACTTCATGTTACCTTTTGGCCACTCTTTGGGAAGCCTTGCCTGTGAGTGTTCTCAAGATCTTTCATTGATATGAGCTTCTTCAACATTTAATGGTTCCTGAATGAATTGAAACCCACAGAGCCTCCAACTTTATCCTCGAAAAATGGCTTGATAAATACCATGAAATTTTTGAAATTCCCATCACCAGGTGGCACTGGAAAACTTTTGGATGTCCTGTTGCTGATCATGAGTGTATCAGACAGTGCCTTGACTGACTGGGTTTCATGAAAATTGTGTAGAACAGTAATGCCAGTAAGTTGGAGCCTGTTCATTAGTGGGCCTAGAGCAGTGGTGTGAAGGTGTGTGAAAAAACATGTGTGTTGGGGCATGTGGATCTGCCATTGGCTTCCAATTGCCTTGTGATTGACAGGGTACAGCCAGCAGACCCTTATATGTAAAGGCATCTTGTTATATGGATAGGTTTCTGGGAAATGTTCAGAATCAGGTTGCTATGGACAAAGGGGCAACCTATGTGGGACAGAATCCTGGTTGGTGCATTCTCATGCAGACCGTGTCCCTCCACACGTGACAGAACTCCCTCCAGCACTGTGTCCCAGTTGAACTCCTTGTATTTCATGAAGCAAATACCAAACTCCCAGTGCACCAAGGAGTAACACCACGAAAATTGGAGCATGACCAAATGGCTTCACAGTCAACCCGGGGAGACACTTACACCCCAGTGGCCATAGTTTAACTACAAAAAGAGTATTCAGCACTGCTGCCTCATTTTCATTGGAAAATTAGAAACAATGTCCTTCAGGTCACATATTTGCACACCCAGATTTGATGGTCACACAACAAAGGAAGCTAAAGCTCCTGACAACAACATGTATTTTAAGAGCCCAACCTCAGAGAGTTTCTCAAGAAGTCTTTACACAAGCAGAGCTCAATGTTTGTGGAGTGTTTACCCTGTCCCTTACTTTTGGAAACTCCTCTACCACCTACAAGTTTGTGAACTCCTGAGCATTTTTTATTCCTGATATGTATTTACAGATTTTCTAACTTTTCTCCTTTATTGTATCTTACTTGGAACTAAGGTAATGCCAAGGCAATCTTCTGGATGAGAGTGTGAACATTTTTGTGTAGCACATATTTGCATACCCTTTAGAGTCATTTTCCAATTTTCCATTCGAAATACTGAATCCCTGACACTAACGCATACCCTAATAAACTCTGACTACTACTCCTAATATGATGGAGAAAAATAACACAAACAGAATAGGAATACTAGCAGTTCAGAGGAATCATGGTGTATAGTTGGACTTGTTTTTTGCATGATTAATTGTAGGTGTTATAAATCTAGTCAATTTTTAATTGAAATAGTTCTCCATGTGTTTTTAATGTTAACAAATATGTGAATTCCTCTCTCCCTTTCTCTGTAGCCTAATCAGCACATGTATTTTTAAATGCACATATAGAACACTACCTGGTATCACACCTACATTCTTGTGAGGAGGCTAATTTGGCAAATACAATTTGTGAGAAATGATCACTCCTGTTAAACTCTGTTGGAACTGAAAATTTAACCTAGGGGTGTGTTTCCTAGAAGAACAACATTATACATAAATCCATGTTCTAAAAGAAATAATTTTGCATCTGTGGAAGATATATATTTCATGATAAATTTCGATTGCTAATTTATTGTCTGTGTGTGTTTTTTTTTGTATATATATATATATACACTCTCCAGATTTTTCAAAATATGAAATATATGTGTCTTATATACACTCACTAAATTCATTCATGTTCATGTATATGGATTTATAATCAACTTTTCACAAGATCATTCTCAGAAATATTCATCCACCTGAAATACATATTGTTTGCAGTACTAAAAACTAACTTCAGTTAATGTTGCATACAAATACTAATACTTCTACAGTAACTGACCCAGTTTAACATCAATGCAAGTACATTCCTATGTGACATGATGTGTATTTTGAAATTTATTTTAATTCAACACTGGTACATTACTATTTCTTCAATTTATGCACATCATAGGATACATATTTCATCCACAAGTTAGCAAACTTATAGGCATTTGTTTCACTTTCAATCACTTCCTGCTTCAGAACACATGGATTCTTCCAGGTTTCTTGACTGGTCTTATCATGAGACTTCTTTCCAAATACATTATTTTTGATTTCCTTTATCACTTTTGAAGCAAAACTGACACTCACTTCATGATAAACCATAACTATAATATCACCATTAGATGTATAACTGGTTGGAAGGAATGATTTCATATCAATATAGTATTTCTTATATATATTCTGATATCAGTTTAATCCATTATTTTAAGTGGAACCAGTTATATTATTTATTCACTATATGGTCTATTCATGCATTATCTCTATATTCATAGACACAGGGTACACCTCTTAGTATGCCCAATACTAATTTATTCTTCTTCTAAATATTGCTCCCAGAAATGGTGGAAGAAATACTCATGTCACTTGATCTACATATGCATGTTACCACAGTAATATTCTGGACACAAAATGCAAAAGTCACACGTATGATTGTACCAAAGCCTAAATGGAAACTGAAGATGGATTACTAAAAACATCCATATCCAGGTTGCCTAATGCTCTCAAATGTCAATCCTATTGGTGACCACATTTTTGTTTCTTTCTAAGATTATATATTCAACCTCAAAACTGTTGGAAATGTCTAGTTTTTTCACTCACTTTATACTTTGCCTGATTTCCTAATGTCTCTATTGATATCTACTTTCCTACATATTTTTCCCAGTTCAACATTGTGACTGACCCTTCACATGTGATGACATTGACATTCACTCTCTAACCAAAACCCTATTGCTAATGAACTTTGGTCCAAATCCTATACTCTATCTTCTTCCGAAACATACTGACTATCTTCCTGATCCTATCGACTATCCCTTTTTGAGTGGATGTACTCTACTACATTCAATCATCCGAGGTACAAGGTCCTATGCCATTGTATATCGATTTTTCTGAAATATGTATGCAGAACGTAATTCAAAGCTACGTGTCCCAATCTATTGCCCAATGCACTTCTGAGCTTCAAATCTTACCTAGATTTCTGTTTCCATACTTATATTTAACCACTATATTTCTATATATTGCAGGTTCCCAATACCATTATTCATCCTGCAGAATGATTCCTAACCCAAATCGAACCTGTTATTAACCCTAACCATACACTGTTGCCTCAATCTAACATTACAAAAGAGCAGGGACAGGGCTATTCTTTCAATAAGGGATGTAGGTGATCTTCCAACTGCTGAGAACCTCAAAGTTCGATGTAGAAATTATCCCTGGAGAAGATGTAGGCAGCTATGAAGGACCTGAATGAGCAAAAGCCATCTTCCATGGCAAACAACCTGCACAGGACGAAGGGATGTGTATGCATCAGACTCTCTCTTCTTAATGTAGAGAAGATGGACCTAACCAGGCCTTCGTGGAGAGCTGTTCCATGGTGTCTATTTTGATATACCATTCTAACTAGTCAAATTGTCACAGGAAGTAGGGGCACCCTCCAACTCATGGGACCATTGTAAGCAAGTGTTAGGAAAAAGTTGTTGCCAAGGCAGTGGCCTCATTCAGTTCCAAAGAAAGTGACATACCTCATTTTCTTGGTGATGGAACTCTCTGAAATTGGGATGCAAGAAGCCAGGCACCAAGAGCCAGTCCCAGTCCCAGTCCCAGTGGGCTCACTTGTTTGGATTTACCAAGTACAGAGTCAGACCTTCTTGGTACCTACTGATGTGAGGATGGCCAAATGCCAGTAGAGCTCTGAAGAGGGGCCTTTCTTGAGACAGCAGGTTGTGGCTAACCACTGGCTCCTCCCAGAATAACAGAGTTGGCCAAGGAGACAAGATCTGAGACCAGACAGGCCATTTCGAGTGGAACATAGTATGGCCCACCAGTCAGAGGACACTCCAGATAGTTAAAGACCTATTTTTGGGAAGGAGGTGCCTTTTTGGTTGTGGGTGTGAGTTTGTGGTTTTGTTTCATGTTCTGAGAATAGGTAGGAAAGGTGGTTGGTTTGGTTTGGAGTCGACTTTTTCTAGTAAGTCTTTAGACAAGGCGAGTGTTTCTATGTCTGTGTAGCCACTGTGTCCGTGGTTTTAGACATTAGAAACGAGAATGCATCAATGGAGGTGTCCTGTCTAGTAGAAAGATTCACAGCATTCATCCTGCACAATTGATTAATGGACTGTTGCTTGCCTTATGGATGGGAAACACCTACTAACTTCCTAAGTTGCTGTTTTCTTCCTGAATTCTGGCCACTCTCCAGAATAGTATCATGGTTTATTGTTCAAGATATGTACCACCTCCAAACTCTGTGACATGGCCATGTCCTTGATAGCTGAAGGGAATGGGAACATCTCAGAAAACTCAGATACCAGTGTGACCAGTAAAGTCTCAGTGGAGAAACCCTGCTTGGCTCCATTTGCTTATCTATGTTTCTGTTGCCTTGAATGTCAGGAAGGTCTTTGCCTCAGGCCACCCCTTTGTGAAGCCTGAAGAAATAGTTTTCAAATGGAAATGAATGGGCATCACCTGTGGCTCTTTGCTTAATTGCTCTGGAAAGGGATGTGTCTTAATCAGACACTAGGCCCTGTTTGAGGCTGTGGCTAAAATTCTCAGCTCCTGATAGATCTAAAGAAGATCCCATGTGTGCATCCAAACCAAAATGGCAAAAAATCTGTCATTGTGGATGAAGTCTCTTGCCTTCTTCTGTTTGGTTCCTGACCTCCATCAAGTGAGAATAGGGATCCTTTGGATCAAATGAGTTCCTCAAATTCCTGCAGAACTGCTTGGGTTGTCTCATGATGCCAAATCACATAAAGAATCTATACCTGACAGTCAGTAGGCCTCAAATTGGAGAAGCAGAGCAGTATTTATGGCAGGCCTATTTGATCACTCCTGGTTCATAAGAAGGGTGAACAGGCCACCCTTACTTTGGACATATCAGGGGCAAGGGTGCATTATTTGGACACTGTCTTGGGCTGCGCCACTCTTGGAAACCTGCAGCCAGAGTTAATGATGAGTGTTTATATGGTTAAAGATAAGGGCAATGTGGGAATGTTTTGGTATTAAATGTGGTCATTTTTGTGGCGTTTGGAATAGATGACTGGGTCCACATGGGCTTGAACTCTGGTGTGATTCCCCTTAGAAACTGAGTTCTGAAACTGACCTCAGAGAAGTATTGCCATGAGTTGTGTTGGGATTGTAGGAGGCCATGCATAAGAGTCGCCCTTGAAACCTGAGATCTAGGCCCAGGAAAGCTTTCAACAGAGCACTGAGAATCTCAGCAAGGATATCACATGATTTTATTCTGAAAAACTTGGCAGCCACAGTTAAGAGTCAAAACACACAAGGACCTCACATTATAGACCTTAAAGGGCCTGGCTTCATGTGACCTTTTGGGCACACTCTGAGAAGCCTTGCCTGTGAGAGTTCCTCAGAGCTTTCATTGAAATGAGCTTCCTCACCATTTAATGGTTCTGGGATGAATGGAAACCCCAAAGTGCCTTCAACTTCATTCTTGAAAAATGGATAGATAAATATCATAAAATTTTTGAAATTCCCAATGACCAGGTGGCACTGGATAACCATTGGATGTCCCATTGCTGATCATGAGTGTACCAGACAGTGCCTTGATTTACTGGGTTTCTTGAAAATGGTGTAGAACAGAGATGCCAGTAAGTTAGAGCGTGCTGAGTAGTGGGCCTAGAGCAGTGGTGTGCAGGTGTGTGATAATACATCTGTGGTGTGGCCATGTGGATATTACATTGGCTTCCAAATTGCTTGTGACTGACTTCGTGCAGCCATCAGACCATTATATGAAATGGCATCTTGTAATATGGAGAGGTTTCAGGGCAATGTTCAGAATCAGGTTGGTATGGTCAAGGGGGCAAGCAATGTGGGATAGAAGCCAAGTTGGGGCATTCTCCTGCAGACCCTGACCCACCACATGTTACAGGACTCCCTCCAGCACTGTTTCCCAGTTGAATTCCTTGTATGTCGTGAAGCAAATACAAAACACCCAGTGCAGCAGCAAGAAACACCAGGAAAAGTGGAGGATGACCAAATGGCTTCAAAGTCCACATGGGGAGACACTTAGCCCCCAGTGACCACAGTTTAGCTACAAAGAGTGAATTCAGCACTGCAGCCTCATGTTCATTGGAAAATAAGAAACCATGTCCTCCAGGTCACATAGATGCAGACCAAACTTTGATGGTCTCACTACAAAGGAAGTTAAGCTCCTGACAACAACATATATTTCAACTACCCAAACTCAGAGGCAGTTTCTCAAGAAGTCTTTAGGCCAGCATAGCTCCATGTTTGTGGAGGGTTTACACTGTCCTTTACTTTTGGAAACTGTTCTACCACCTCCATAGTTGTGTAATGCTGAGCATTTTCCAGTCCAGATATGTATTCACATATTTTCTAACTCTTCTCCTCTAATTGTGTCATACTATGGGCGATGATAATTTCAAGGCATTCTTCTGGATGAGAGTGGGAATATTTTTTGTAGCACATATTTTCATGCTTATTGGATTCATTTTCCTATTTTCTACTTGAAATACTGAATCCCTGACACTAACCCATAACCTACTATACTCTGACTACTAATCCTAATATGATGGAGAAAAATAACTCAAACAGAATAGAAATACAAGCATATCAGAGGAGGCATAGTGTATAGTTGGACACGGCTTTTGCGTGACAAAGTGTTGGTGTTATAAATCTAGTCAATTTGTAATTGATATAGTTCTCCATGTGTTTTTAAAGTTAACAAATATGTGAATTCCTCTCTCCCATTCTATGTAGCCTATTCAGCACATCTATTTTTATATGCATATATAGAATCCTACCTGGTATCACACGTACATTCTTGTCAGGTGTCTGACTTGGCAGATACAAATTGTGAGAAGTGATCACTCCTCCTAAACACTGTGGGATCTGAAAATTCATCCTCTGTGTGAGCTTCCTAGTTGAACAATATTATACATAATTCCATGTTCAGGAAAATGAATATTTTTCGATCTGTGGATGATATATATTTCATGATGAATTTCGATTGGCATATATACTACTACTTTTTAATGTGTGTGTGTGTGTGTGTGTGTGTGTGTGTATACACACTCCAGATGTTTTAAAATATTAAATATATGTGTCTTATTATACACTCCTTAATTTCATTCTAGTTCATGTATGAGGATTTATAGTCAACATTTCACAAGATTATTCTCGGAAATATTCAACCACCTGAAATACTATTTGTTTCCTATTACTGAAAATTAACTTCAGTGAATCATGAATACAAATCCTAATATTTCTACAATAATTGACCCAGTTTCTCATTAATGCAAGTAGATTCCTATGGGACATGATGTGTATTTTTATGTTCATTCTTATTCACCACTGGTATTTTACTATTTCTTCAGTTTATGCACATTATAAGATATATATTTCATCCACAAGTTACAAAATTATAGGCATTTGTTTCACTTTCAATCATTTTCTGCTTCGAAACTATTGTATTCCTCCATGTTTCTTGACTGGTCTTCTCATGAGACTTCTTTCCAAATACATTATTTTCGATTTCCATAATCACTTTTGAAGCAAAACTCACACACCCTTCATGATAATCCATAACCCCAATATTACCATTAGATGTATAACTGGTTGGAATGAATGATTTTGTATCAATATAATATTTCTTATATATTTTCAGATATCAATTCAATCCATGATTTAAAGTGAAACCAGTTATATTATTTATTCACTGTACAGTCTATTCATGCTTTTTCTTTATATTCATAGACACAGGGTACACCTCTTTGTAAACCCAATACTAATTTATACGTCTTCAAATTATTGGTCTCAGAAATGATGGAAGAAATACTCATGTCACCTTATCTACATATACATTTTATCACAGTAATATTTGGACACAAAAAGAAAAGGTCACACTTATGTTTGTACCAAAGCCTAAATGTAAAGTGAATATGGATTACTAAAAACATCCATGTCCAAGTTGCCTAATGCTCTCAAAAATCAATCCTATTTGTGACAATATATTTGTTTCTTCCTAAGATTATATATTCAAATTCAACCCTGTTGAAAACATCTAATCCTTTCTCTCACTTTATACTTTTCCTGATTTCATAATGTCTCTATTGATTGCTTTCCTACATATTTTCCCCAGTTCATCATTGTGACTGACTCTTCACATGTGCTGACATTTCCATTCACACTCTAATCGAAACCCTATTGCTAAGAAACTTTTGTTCCAAATCCTATAATCACTCTTCCTCCTAAACCTACTATCTTCCTAATCCTACCTATTAATGCTTTCTGACTGGATGTTCTCTTCTACATTCAATAATCCAAGGTACAGGGTCTTATGCCATTGTATATCGATCTCTCTGAGACATCTCTGCAGAACATAATTCAATGCTAAGTATCACAATCCCTTGATCGCAATGCTAAGTATCACAATCCCTTGAAGCCCAATCCCCTTCTGGGCTTCAAATTTTACTTAGATTTCTGTTTTCCTACATACATTTCACCTCATTATTCTTGTACAATTATTCATCCAGCAGAATAATTTCTAACCCAAATCGAACATGTTATTAACCCTAACCATACACTGTTCCCTCAATCTAACTTTACAGAGGAGCAGGGACAAAGTTGGTCTTACAATATAGGAATGTAGGGGATCTTCCACCTGCTGAGAACCACAAAATTCCATGCAGAAATGATCACTGGAGAAGATGTAGGCAGCTATGAAGGACCTGAGAGAGCAAAAGTCATCTTCCCTGGCAAACAACATGGTCAGAATGAAGGGTTGTTTCTGAATCAGCCTTTCTCTTTTTAATGTAGAGAAGATGGACCAAACCAGGCCTGTGTGGAGAGCTTCTCCCGGGTGCCTATGGTTGATATAGCATTCTAACTTGTGAAAGTGTCACAGGAAGTAGGGGCAGCCTCTTTCTCATGGTAGCCTTGGAAGCAACTGTTAGGACAAAGAGGTTGCCAAGGCAGTGATCTGATTCAGTTCCTGAAGGAAGTGACCTCACATCACTTCTTTGGTGTTGGAACTCTCTGAACTTGGGATCCAGGAAGACAGGAACCCATAGCCAGTCCAGTCCCAGTCCCAGTGGTCTCCTTGTTTGGATTTACCAAGGACACAGACATTCATTTTTGGTACCTACTGATGTGAGGATGTCCAAAACGCAGGAAAGCTCTGAATAGGGTTTTTCCTGAGAAAGCAGGTAGTGGCACATTGCTGGCTCCTGACAAATTCACAGAGTTGCACAAGGAAAGCAGGTCTGAGACAGGAAGGCCATTTATTTGGAACATACTATGGCCCACGAGTCAGTGGAAACTCCAGATAGTCACAGACCTACTTGGGGGAAGGAGGTGTCTTTGTGGGTGTGGGTGGGGATTTGTGAATTTGTCTCATGTTCTGAGAATAGGTAGGAATGGCGGTTTGTTTGTTTTGGCGGGACCTGTTTGTAGTAAGTCGTTTGACAAGGCATGTGTTTGGATATCAGTGTATCCCACTGTGCCCCTGGTTGTAGACATTAGAAAAGAAAATGCATCAATGGATGAGTCCTGTCTAGTTGAAATCTTCTCAGCATTCATCCTGCCCGATTTATGAATGGACTGTGGCTTGTCATATAGATGGGCAACACCTACTATCTTCCTAAGTTCCTGTTTTCTTCCTGAATTGTGGGCACTCTCCAGAATAGACTGATGGTTTTGTGTCCAAAATATGTACCACCTCCAAGCTCTGTGACATGGCCATGTACTACATAGCTGAAGGGAATGGTGAGCATCTCAGAAAACTCAGATATCAGTGTGACCAGGAATGTCTCAGTGGAGAAACCCTGCTTTGGGAATTTTGCTTACCTATTGTTCTGTTGCACTGAATGTCAGGAACATCTTTGCCTCAGGCCACCCCTTTGTGAAGCATGAAGAAAACAGTTTTCAAATGGAAATAAATGGGCATCACCTGTGGCTCTTTGCTTAATTGCTTTGGAATGGGATGTGTCTGATTTAGGCTCTTGGCCCCCTGTGAGGCTGTGGCCTAGATTCTCAGAACCTGAGGGATCTAAAGAAAGATCTCTTGTGTATCCAAAACCAAAATGGCCAAAAGAGCAGTCATTGTGGATGAAGTCTCTCGAATTCTTCTAAGGATCCTGACCTCCATCAAGTGAGAATCAAGATCTTTTTGGTCAAATGAGTTTTTCAAAGCCCTGAAGAGGCTAGCCCAGAGGTGCTTGGTTTTTCTCATGACTCCATTTAACATTAAGAATCTAAACCGAAGAGTCAGTAGGCCTAAAATTGGAAAATCGAAGCAGTATTAACAGCAAGCCTTTTTGATCACTCATGGTTCACCGGAAGGGTGTCCAGGCCACCATGACTTTAGGCAAATGAGGGGCAAGGGAGCTTATTTTGGATACTGTCTTAGGCTGCGCAACTCATGAAAACCACCAGCCAGTGGTTATGATGTGTGTCTATATGGAAGAAGATGAGGGCCATGTGGGAGTGTTTTGGTTTTAATTGTGGTCATTTGTGTGGCGTTTGGAAGAGATGACTGGGTCCACCTGGGATTGAACTCAGGTGTGATTTACCTTAGAGACTGAGTTCTGGAACTGACCTCAGAGAAGTATTGCCATGAATTGTGTTGGGATTTTAGCAGGCCATGCATGAGAGTCACCCTTGGAAACTGAGATCTAAGCCCAGGGTTCCTTTCCACAGAGCACTGAGAATCTCAGCAAGGATATCACATGATTTTATTTTGAAAGACTTGACAGCCATAGTTGAGAGTCAAAACACACATGGACCTCACATTGTAGACCTCAATGGGCCTGGCTTCATGTGACCTTGGGCCACTCTTTGGGAAGCCTTTCCTGTGAGAGTTCTCCAGAGCTTTCATCGAAATGAGCTTACTCAATATTTAATGGCTCCTGAATGAATTTAAACCCACAGTGCCTCCAACTTCATCCTTCAAAAATGGCTAGATAACTACCACCAAATTTTGAAATTCCCATGACCAGGTGGCACTGGAGAACCTTTGGATGTCCTGTTGCTGATCATGAGTGTACCAGAAAATGCCTTCATTGACTGTGTTTCATGAAAATGGTGTAGAACAGAGATGCCAGTAAGTTGGAGCCTGCTGAGTAGTGGGCCTAGAGCAGTTGTGTGCAGGTGTGTGACAATACATCTGTGGTGGGGTCATGTGGATCTTACATTGGCTTTCAAATGGCTTGTGACTGACATGGTGCAGCTAGCAGAACTTTGTATGTAAAGGCATCATGTTACATGGAGAGTTTTCAGGGCAATATTCAGAATCAAGTTCCTATGGTAAAGGGGGCAAGCAATGGGGGATAGAAGCCTGGTTGGTGCATTCTCCTGCAGACCTTGACACACCATACGTTACAGGACTCCCTCCAGCATTGTGTCCCAGTTTAACTCTTTGTATGTCATGAACCAAATACAAAACACCCACTGCAGCAGCAAGAAACACCACTAAAAGTGGAGCATGACCAAATGATTTCAAATTCCAGACGGGGAGACACTTATCCCCCAGTGGCCACAGTTTAGCTACAAAGAGTGAATTCAGCACTGCTGCCTCATGTTCATTGGACAATAAGAATTCATGTCCTCCAGGTCACAAAAATGCAGACCCAAGTTTGATGGTCTCACTACAAAGGAAGCTAAAGGTTCTGACAACAACATATATTTCAAGTACCCAACCTCATTGTCAGTATCTCCAGAAGTGTTTAGGCCAGCAGAGTTCCATGTTTGTGGAGTTTTACCCTGTCCCTAAGGTTTGGAAACGTCTTTTCCACCTCAAAGGTTGTGAACTACTGAGCATTTTCCATTCTACATATGTATTCACAGATTTTCTAACTCTTCTCCTCTAATTGTTTCTTACATGGGGCGTGGTTATTTCAGGCCATTGTTCTGAATGAGAGTGGGAATTTTTTGTGTGTAGCACATATTTGCATACACATTGGATTCATTTTCCAATTTTCCATTCGAAATACTGAATCCCTGACACGAACCCATACCCTACTAGACTCTGACTACTAATTCTAATATGATGCAGAAAAGTAACACAAACAGAATTGAAATACAAGCAGTTCAGACGAGGCATGGTGTATAGTTGATCTTGCCTTTTTCATGATAAATGTTAGGTGTTATAAATCCAGTCTATTTTTAATTGAAATAGATCTCCATGTGTTTTTAAAGTTAACAAATATGTGAATTCCTGTCTCCCTTTGTCTGTAGCCTATTCAGCAATGTATTTTTATATGCACATATCAAATCCTACCTGGTGTCACACCTACATTCTTGTGAGGTGACTGACTTGGGAGATACAATTTGTGAGAAGACATCACTCCTCCTAAACGCTGTTGGAACTGAAAATTCAAATAATGGGTGAGCTTCCTAGTAGAACAACATTATACATAAATCCCTGTTAAGAAAATTGAATATTTTTGGATCTGTGATTGATGTATATTTCATGGTGAATTTCGATTTGCATATATGTTGCTACATTTTAATATCTGTGTGTGTGTGTGTGTGTGTGTACACACACACACCCACACACTCTCCAGATTTTTCAAAATATGAAATATATGTATCTTATTTACACTCCCTAAATTCATTTATGTTCAAGTATGTGGATTTAAAATCAACTTTTCACAAGATTTTTCGCAGAAATATTTATCCACCTGAAATACATATTTGTTTCCTAGTACTGAAAACTAACTTCAGTGAATGGTACATACAAATCCTGTTGATAGCCACAGCCAAGGTTCTCCAGTAAGGACCATATGTAGTTTTGAACAACCAAAGGCAGGCATGGTCCCTAAGCCACATGCTTGTTGTTTAAACAGAGAGGGGGAGATGTTGAGAGCCACAGCCAAAGGGGCCCCAGGAAACCTCCAACTGCCAGCAAACTTCCAGCTGCCGGCTGATGATTGGCTCACAGCGGCCCCAGCAACATCTAGCTCATTGGCTCCTCTGTGGTGATGCTCACTGCAGATGCTCATTGAGCTGTTTCCCCGCCCATTCAAACTGCCAGTGGATGATTGGCTCACAGAGGCCCCAGCAACATCTAGCTGATTGGCTCCTCTGTGGTGATGCTCAATGGGATGTTTCCTTGCCCTTTCAGACAACGGAGCTGCTCATTGGTGGACTTTTTTGGCTCCGCCCATGTGACCCAGCCAATCGGCCTCAAAAGGAGGAGGCTTGTGGTTGAGGGAGAGGCTTGTGGGAAGACTGTGGTGGCAGTTGGGCTCTGAGGGTTTTTCCTGAGAAGCTGTTTTGTTTGGTTTGTGTGGTTCTAAAAATAAAGTTCGTTTCTTTTGACAGTTGGCTCCTGAATTGTGCCCAGCCAGACTGATGATAATCATGTAAAATGTTGATTTTAAATCCACATACATGAACTTGAATGAATTTAGGGAGTGTATAATAAGACACATTTATTTCATGTTTTGGAAAATCTGGAAAATCTCGTGAATATATATATATATATATATATATATATATATATATATATATACATACATATATATAAATATATATATATATATATATATATATATATATATATATATATACATATATATACATATACACACACACACAACAATAAAATGTAGCAATATATATGCCAATCAAAATTTATCATGAAATATATATCATCCACATATCTAAAAATATTCATTTTACTGAACATGGATTTATGTATGATGTTGTTCACTAGGAAGCTCACCCATAGGTTGAATTTTCAGTTCCATCAGTATTTAGGGGAAGTTATCTATTCTCATAATTTGTATATTCCAAAGTCAGTGAGCTCACAAGAATGTACGTGTGTTACCAGGTAGCAGTCTATATATGCATAAAAATATACATGTTCTAAAGAGGCTACAGAGAAAAGGAGACAGGAATTTACATATGTGTTAACTTTGAAAACTCATGGAGAAATTTTACAATGAAAAGTTGACTAGATTCATAACACATATCCTTGATAAAGGAGAAGGAAAATCCAGGTATACACCATGCCTCCTACAAAAGGCCTGTATTTCTATTCTGTTAGGTTTCTTTTTCTCCATCATTTTAGGATAAGTAGTCAGAGTCTAGTAGGGTATGGGTTAGTGTCGGGAATTCAGTATTTCAAATGGAAAATAGGATAATGTATCCAATGTGTATGCAAATATGTGCTACGCAATAATCTTCCCACTCTCACCTAGAACAATGCCTTGACATTACCTTTGCCCCAAGTGAGACACAATTAGAGGAGAAGAGTAAGAAAATCTGTGAATACATATCTGGAATGGAAAATTCTCAGGAGTTCTCAACCTGGGAGCAGGTAGAGGAGTTTCCAGAAGTAAGGAACTGGGTAAACACTCCACAACCATGGAGGTCTGCTGGAAAAAAGACTTCTGGAGAAACTGCCTCTGAGGTGTGGCACTTGAAATATATGTTGTTGTCAGTAGCTTTGTCTTCATTTGTAGTGAAACCATCAAAGCTGGGTCTGAATCTATGTGACCTGGAGAACATGGTTTCTTATTTTCCAATGAACCTGAGGCAGCAGTGCTGATTTTTCTCTTTGTAGGTAAACAGAGGCCACTGGGCCAAAGTGTCTAACTGTGTGGACGATGAAGCCATTTAGTCATCCTTCAATTTTCATGGTGTTTCTTGGTGCTGAACTGGGAGTTTGGTATTTGCTTCAAGAAATACAAGGAGTTCAACTGGGACATAGTGTTGGAGGGAGTTCTGTGACATGTGGTGGGTCAGAGTCTCCAGGAGAACACACCAATCCGGCTTCTATCCCACATAGCTTGCCCCCTTGACCATAGCAACCTGATTCTGAACATTGCCCTGAAACCTCTCCATATAACAAGATGCCTTTGCATATAAGGGTCTGCTGGGTGCACCATGTCAGCTAAAAGCCATTTGGAAATCAATGGCAGATCCACATGGCACCACCATAAATATTTTATCACACACCTGCACACCACAGTTCTGGGCCAAATACTCCGCAGTCTCCATCTAACCGGCATCTCTGTTCTACACCACTTTCATTATACCCAATCAATCAAGGCACTGTCTGGTACACTAATGATGAGCAACAGAACATCAAAGGTTCTCCAGTGCCACCTCATCATGCGAATTTCAAAAATTTCATGGTATTTATCTAGCCATTTTACAAGGATGAAGTTGGAGGCATTATTTGTTTCAATTCTTTCAGGAATTATTCAATGTTGAGGAAGCTCATTTCAAGGAATGTTCTGGAGAACTCTCACAGGCAAGGCTTTCCAAAGAGTGGCCAAATAGTCACATGAAGCCAGGCCAATTGAGGTCTACAATGTGAGGTCCATGTGTGTTTTGACTCTCAACTATGTCTGGCAAGTATTTCAAAATAATATCATATGATATTCTGTCTCAGATTCCCAGTGCTCTGTGGAAAGCCACCCCAGGCCTAGATCTCAGTTTCAACGGGCGACTCTCATGGGTGGCCGCCTAAAATCCCAACACAAATCATGGCAATACTTCTCTGAGGTAAGTTCCAGAACTCAGTCTCTAAGGGGAATCACACCAGAGTTCAAGCCCTGGTGGACCCAGTCATCTCTTCCGACTGCCACATAAATGACCACAAGGAAAACCAAAAAACTCCCAAATGGCCCTCATCTTCTTCCATATAGACGCTCATCATAACCTCTGGCTTGACGTTTCCTTGAGGGGCACAGCCCAAGACAGTGTCCAAAATAATCTCCCTTTTCTCTCATTTGCCTAAAGTCAAGGTGGCCTGGAGACCCATTCTGTGAATCAGGAGTGATCAAATAACCCTGACTTTAATACTGCTCTGCTTCTCCAATTTGAGGCCTACTGTCTGTGGAGTATAGATTCTTGATGTGAATTGGAGTAATGAAAAAACCCAATAACCCATTGGCTACCCTCTGCAGGGTTTTGAAGAACTCATTTGACCCAATAAATCCCTATTCTCATTTTATGGAGGTCAGGAACCTTACAGAGGAAGGTGAGAGACTTCATCCTCAATGAATGCTTTTTGGGCCATTTTGGTTTTTGATGTGCCTTCTGGAATGTTACATATGTTTTTTTTTTTTTTTGGTTTTAGTGCCTTCTGGAATGTTACATAATTTTTTTCTTTAGACATTATTGCCAGAGTTCCTATCTTCATCCCAGTGCAGGTGAAATCAAAGATAATTCCAATCTACAGCTTCTGCAATAGCCATCCCTGTACTGCTTGCAGAACTTGCCTGGACACATGTGAACTCACCTAAATGCATTGTGAACTATCTGTTGGTGCAGCGACTTGTCGTAGTGTTGGGGTATATTTGCTGATGATGTCATCGGTGGTACAATTTTTCCAAAAGGAGCCGTCAATTGGCTTGGTGTATCTTCCTCCCTTCTGCGTGTCATGATCGTCCAGCTAAAATTTGGGGGGGCCAACAGAGGTGAGGCAAAGAACCTCACCCACCCCCGCTGGTACAAAGACCTCTCCACAGGTGTGGCTCTATACTGGACGGGTAGTCAGTGACGGGTAAGATCCAATTGCAATGGTACCAACTTAACGGGTAAAGACCATATGTACTATTGGACAACCTAAGGCAGGCACGGTCCCTAAGCCACATGCGTGTTGTTTAAACAGAGAGGGGAAGATGTTGAGAGCCACAGCCGAAGGGGCCCCAGCAAAATTCCTTCTGCCAGCAAACTTCCAGCTGCCGGCTGATGATTGGCTCACAGCGGCCCCAGCAACAACTAGCTGATTGGCTCCTCTGCGGTGATGCTCAATGGGCTGTTTCCCTGCCCTTTCAGACCACAAAACTGCTCATTGGGGGACTTTTTTTGACCTTGCCCACATGACCCAGCCAATCGGCCTCAAGAGCAGGAGGATTGTGGGAGGCGGAGAGAGGCTCATGTGGGAGGGAGAGGTTTTGGGAAGCCAGTGGTGGCAGTTGGGGCTCTGAAGGTTTTTCCTGAGAGGCTGTTTTGTTTGGCGTGTGTGGTTCTAAAAATAAAGTTCGTTTCTTTTGGCAAGTGGCTCCTGATTGTGCCCAGCAAGACTGCGGCATTATCCTAATATTTCTACAATAACTGACCCAGTTTAACATCAATGCAAGTAGATTCCTGTGGGAGAGGACATGATGTGTATTTTGACGTTCATTTTTATGTAACAGTGGTACATTACTATTTCTTCAGTTTATGCACATCATAGGATATATATTTGATCCACAAGTTCACAAATATATAGGCATTTGTTTCACTTTCAATCACTTTCTGCTTCAAAACACATGTATTCCTCCAGGTTTCTTGACTGGTCTTTTCATGAGACTTCTTTCCAAACACATTATTTCCGATTTCCATAATCACTTTTGAAGCAAAACTCACACATTCTTCATGAAAAACCATAATGCTGATATAACCATTAGATATATTACTGGTTGGAATGAAGGATTGTATATCAATGTAAGATTTTCTGTATATTTTCAGATATCAATTCAATCCATTATTTAAAGTTAGAACCAGTTATAATATTTATTTACAGTATGGTCTATTCATGCATTATTTCTATAATTATAGACACAGTGTACACCATTTTTACCTCCAAAAATAATTTATACGTCTTCAAAATATTGCTCCCAGAAATGGTGGAAGAAATACTCATGTCACCTGACCTACATATACATTTTACCACAGTAGTATTCTGCACACAGAAAGAAGAGGTCAAACTTATGTTTGTACCAAAGCCTAAATGAAAAGTGAGCATGGATTACGGAAAACATCCATGTCCATGTTGCCTAATGCTCTCAAAAGTTCATCCTATTGGTGACTACATGTTTGTTTCTTCCTAAGATTATATATTCAAACTCAAGCCTGTTGAAAATATATAATTCTATCACTCACTTTATACTTTGCCTGATATCCTAATGTCAATTGATATCTGCATTCCTACTTTTTTCCCCAGTTCATCCTTTTGACAGACTCTCCACATGTGCTGACAATTACATTCACTCTATCCGAAACCCTACAGCTAAAGATCTTTTTATCCAAATCCTATACTCACTCTTCTTTCAAAACCTACCAACTATCTTACTAATCCTACAAATTATCCCTTTTTGACTGGATGTTCTCTTCAACATTCAATAAACCAAGGTACAAGTAATTATGCCATTGTATATCGATTTATCTGAGACATCTGTGCAGAATATAATTCAAAGCTAAGAATCCCAGCTAAGGGTCCAATGCAATTCTGGGCTTCAAATATTACCTAGATGTCTGTTTTCATACTTATAATTCACTTATATTCTTATAAATATCGCACGTTCCCAATACCAAAATTCATCCCGCAGAATGATTCCTAACCCAAATGGAACATGTTATTAACCCTGACCATACACTGTTCTCTCAATCTAACTTTACTGAAGAGCAGGGACAGAGTTGGTCTTTCAATACAGAAATTAGGGGATCTTCCACTTGCTGAGAACCTCCAAGGTCATTAAAGAAATGATCCCAGGATTAAATGTAGGCAGCTATGAATGACGTCAGAGAGCAAAAGTCATCTTCCATGACAAACAACCTGGTTAGCATGAAGGGATGTGTCTGAATCAACATTTCTTTTCTTAATGTATAGAAGATGGACCAAACCACGCCTATCTGGAGAGCTTTTTTGGGGTGCCTATGGTTGATATACCATGCAAAATTGTGAAAGTTTCACTGGAAGTAGGGGCAGCCTCCAACTCATTGGACTCTTGGAAGCAACTGTTAGGACAAATTGGTTGCCAAGGCAGTAACCTGATTCAGTTCCTGAAGGAAGTGACCTACGTCACTTCCTTGGTGAAGGAATTCTCTGAACTTGGGATCCATGAAGACAGGCACCCAGAGCCAGTCCCAGTCCCAGTCCCAGTGGGCTCACTTGTTCGGTTTTACCAAGGACAGGGTCAGTCTTTCTTGGTACCTACCTATGTGAGGATAGCCAAAGGCCAGGAGAGCTCTGAAGAGGGACCTTTTCTGAGAAAGCAGGTAGTGGCTCACCGCTGCCTCCTGACAACTTCACAGAGTTGGCCAAGGAGACCAGATCTGAGTCAGGACAGGACATTTCGGGAGAACATTGTATGGCCCACCAGTCAGAGGACATTCTGGATACTCACAGACCTACTTGGGGGAAGGAGGTGCCTTTGTGGGAGTGGTTGTGGTTTTGTGGTTTTATCACATGTTCTGAGAATAGGTAGAAAATGCGGTTTGTTTGGTTTGGATTGCACTGTTTCTAGTAAGTCGTTTGACATGTGAGTGTTTCTATGTCTGTGTGTCCCACTGTGTCTGTGGTTGTAGACATTAGAAAAGAGAATGAATTAATGGATGTGTCCTGTTTAGTAGAAAGCTTCCTGGCATTCATCCTGCCCAATTGATGAATGGACCACGGCTTGCCTTCTGGATGGGCAAAACCTACTATCTTCCTAAGATCCTGTTTTCTTCCTGAATTCTGGCCACTCTCCAGAATAGGCTCATGGTTTTGTGTCCAAGATATATACAACCTCCAAGCTCTGTGACATGACCATGTACTTGATAGCTAAAGTGAATGGGGAGCATCTCAGAAAACTCAGATATCAGTGTGACCAGGAAAGTCTCAGTGCAGAAACCCTGCTTTGGGTCTTTTGCTTACCTGTTTTTCTGTTGCCCTAAATGTCAGGAAGGTTTTTGCCTCTGGCCACCCCTTTGTGAAGCCTGAAGAAAACAGTTTTCAAATGAAAATGAATGGGCATCACCTGTTGCTCTTTGCTTAATTGCTTTGTAAAAGGATGTGTCTGAATCAGCCTCTTGGTTCTGTGTGAGGTTGTGGCTTAGATTCTCAGCACCTGATGCATCTAAAGATAGATTCCATGTGTGCACTCAAAACAGAAATGGCAAATGAGTCTCTTGCCTTCCTCTATTAGATTCCTGACCTTCATCAAGTAAGAATCAGGATCCTTTAGTTCAAATGAGTTCTTTGAACCCCTGCAGAAGTGCTTGGGTTTGCTGATGACTCCAAATCACATAAAGAATCTATACCTGACAGTCAGTAGGCCTCAAATTGGAAAAGCAGAACAGTATTAACTACATCCCTATTTGATCAGTTCTGGTTCACAGGAAGGGTGTGTAGGCCACCCTGACTTTCGGCAAATTAGGGGCAAGGGAGCTTATTTTGGACGGTGTCTTGGTCTGCGCCCCTCATGGAAACCTCCAGCGAGAGGTTATGATGAGTGTCTATATGGAAAAACATGAGGGCCATGTGGGAGTGTTTTGGTTTCAATTGTGGTCATTTGTGTGGCAGTTGGAAAAGATGACTGTGTCCACCTGGGTTTCAACTCTTGTGGGATTCCCCTTGGAGACTGAGTTCTGGAACTGACCTTAGAGAAGTATTGCCATGAATTGTGTTGGGATTTTCGGAGGCCACACATGAGAGTCACCCTTGGAAACTGAGATCTAGGCCCAGGGTGGCTTTCCACAGAGCACTGGGAATCTCAGCGAGGATATCACTTGATTATATTCTGAAAAACTTGGAAGCAATAGTTGAGAGTCAAAACACACATGGACCTCACATTGTAGACCTCAATGTGGCTGGCTTTATGTGACATTGGGCCACTCTTTCGGAGGACTTGCCTGTGAGAGTTCTCTAGAGCTTCCATTGAAATGAGCTTCCTCAACATTTAATGGTTCCTGAATGAATTGAAACCCACAGTACCTCCAACTTCATCCTTGAAAAATGGCTAGAAAATACCATGAAATTTTTGAAATTTCCATGACCAGCTGGCACTGGAAATCCATTTGATGTCCTGGTGCTTATCATGAGTATACAAGACAGTGTCTGGTTTGACTGAGTTTCATGATAATGGTGTAGAAAAGAGATGCCAGTAAGTTGGAGCCTGCTGAGTAGTGGGCCAAGAGCAGTAGAGTGTAGGTGTGTGAAAAAAACATCTGTGGTGCGGCCACGTGGATCTGCCATTGGCTTAGAAATGGTTTGTGACTGACATGTGCAGCTAGCAGACCTTTGGATGTAAAGGCATCTTGTTGAATGGAGAGGTTTCAGGGCAATGTTCAGAATCATATTGCTATGGTCAAGGGGGCAACTATGTGTGATAGAAGCCTACTTGGTACATTCTCCTGCCGATCCTGACCACAACATGTGACAGAACTCCCTGCAGCACTGTATCGCAGTTAAACTCCTTTATTTCGTAAAGTAAATACCAAACTTTCAGTGCAGCATCAAATAACATGACGAAATGTGAAGGATGATCAAATGGCTTCACAGTCCACACGGGGAGACACATAGACCCCAGTAGCCCCAGTTTGCCTACAAAGAGAGAATTCAGCACTGCTGCCTCGTGTTTATAGGAAAATAAAAAACCATGTTCTTCAGGTCACATAGATGCAGACTCAGCTTTGATGGTCTCACTACAAAGGAAGCTAAAGCTCCTGACAACAACATATATTTCAAGTGCCCAACCTCAGAGGCATTTTCTCAAGAAGTCTTAAGGCCGACACAGCTCCATGTTTGTGGTATTTACCCTGTCCCTTACTTTTGGAAACTCCTCTACCACCTTCAAGGTTGTGAACTCCTGAGCATTTTCCATTCCAGATATTTATTATGAACTCAAACAACAACAAGTGCTGGTGAGGATGTGGAGAAAAGGGTAAACTTGTACATTGCTGGTGGGACTGCAAATTGGTGCAGCCAAATTGGAAAGCAGTATGGAGATTTCTTGTAGAACTGGGAATGGAACCACCATTTGACCAAGGTATTCCCCTTCTCAGTCTATTCCCTAAAGACCTAAAAAAAATGCTACAGGGACACTGATACATTGATGTTCATAGCAGCACAATTTACAATAGCAAGACTGTGGAACCAACCTAGATGCACTTCGATAGATGAATGGATAAAAAATGTGGCATTTATACACAATGGAATATTACTCTGCATTAAAAAATGACAAAATGATATAACTTGCAGAGAAATGGATGGCATTAGAGCAGATTATGCTAAGTGAAGCTAGCCAATCCGTAAAACCAAATGCCAAATGTCTTTATTGATATAAAGAGAGTAACTAAGAACAGAGTAGGGACGAATAGAATTAGAAGAAAATTAACATTAAACAGGGATGAGAGGAGGAAGGGAAAGGGAGAGAGAAGGGAAATTGCATGGAAATAAAAGGAGACCCTCAGGGTTATATAAATTACATACAAGAGGAGGTGAGGGAAAGGAAAAAATTATACAAGGGGGAGAAATGAATTACAGTAAAGAGGTAGAGAGAGAAGAGGGGAGGGGAGGTAAGGGGAGGGGGATAGTAGAGGTTAGGAAAGGCAGCAGAATACGACAGACACTAGTATGGCAATATGTAAATCAATGGATGTGTAACTGATGTGATTCCGCAATCTGTTTACGGGGTAAAAATGGGAGTTCATTACCTACTTGAAACACAGTGTGGAATATGATATATCAAGAACTATGTAATGTTTTGAACAAGCATAAATAAAAATTAAAAAAAAAAAGAAAACTAACTTTGGTGAATGGTGCAAAGAAATCCTAATATTTCTACAGTAACTGACACAGTTTAACATCAATGCGAGTAGATTCCTGTGGGACATGATGTGTATTTTGATGTTCATTTTTATTCAACACTGGTACATTACTATTTCTTCAGTTTATTCACATCATATTATAATATTTCATCCACAAGTAAGCAAATTTATCGTCATTTTTTTCAATTTCAATCACTTCCTTCTTCAGAACTCATGAATTCCTCGGTGTTCCTTGACTGGCCTTTTCATGAGACTTCTTTCCAAACACATTATTTTCGATTTCCATAATCACTTTTGAAGCAAAACTCACACAAACTTCATGATAAACCGTAACCTAATATTAACATTAGGTGTATAACTGGTTGTCATGAATGATTGCATATCAATATAAGATTTCTTATATATTTTCAGATATCAATTCAATCCATTACTTAAAGTGGAACAAGTTATATTATTTATTGAAATTAAGGTCTATTCATGCATTATCTGTATATTCATAGAAACAGGGTACACCTCTTTTTACCCCCAATGCTAATTTATACGTCTTCAAAATACTGCTCCTAGAAATGGTGGAAGAAATAATCATGTCATCTGATCTACATACACATTTTATCACAGTAATATTCTGGAAACAAAATGCAAAGGTCCCACTTAGGATTGTACCAAAGTCTAAATGGAAAGTGAACATGGATTACTAACAACATCCATGTCCATGTTGCCTAATGCTCTCAAATGTCAATCCTATTGGTGACCTACATATTTGTTTCTTCCTAAGATTAGATATTCAATCTCAACCCTGTTGAAAATGTCTTATCCTATCACTCACTTTATACTTTGCCTGATTTCCTAATGTCTCTATTGATATCTGCTTTTCTACAAATTTTCCCCATTTCATCATTGTGTCTGATTTCTTCATATGTGCTGACATTTATATTCACTCACTGCCCGAAAAAAAATTGCTAAAAAACTTTTGTTACATATCCTATACTAACTCTACTTGCTAAACATAATGACTATCTTCTTAATCCTACCGACAATCCCTTTTGACTTGGATGTTCTCTTCAGCATTCAATCATCCAAGGTTCAAGTTCCTCTGCCATTGTATATCCATTTATTTGAGACATATGTGCACAATTCAAAGCTAAATATCCCAATCAACTGCCCAAAGCCCTTCTGGGATTCAAATCTTACTTTAATTTCTGTTTTCATACATATATTTAACCTCGATATTCTTATACATATCACAGGTTCCCAATACCATTATTCATCCAGCAGAATGATTCCTAACCCAAATCGAACATGAAATTAACCCTAACCATACACTGTTCACTCAATCTAACTTTACAGAAGAGCAGAGACAGATTGTTCTTACAATACAGGAATGTAGGGGATGCTCCACCTGTTAAGAACCTCAAAGGTCCATGCAGAAATGATCCCTGGAGAAGATGTAGGCAGCAATGAAGGACCTGAGAGACAAAAAGTCATTTTCCATGGCAAACAACCTGGTCAGGATGAAGGGTTGTGTCTGAATCAGCCTCTCTCTTCTTAATGTAGAGAAGATGGACCAAACCAGGCTTGTGTGGAGAGCTGTTCCCGGGTGCCTAAGGTTGATATACCATTCTAAGTTGTGAAAGTGTCAAAGGAAGTAGGGGCAGCCTCCATCTCATGGGACCTTTGGAAGCAACTGTTAGACAAAGTGGTTGCCAAGGCAGTGACCTCATTCAGTTCTTGAAGGAAGTGACCTACCTCACTTCCTTGTTGATGGAACTTTCTGAACTTGGGACCAAGGAAACCAAGCACCAGAGCCAGTCCCAGTCCCAGTCCAAGTGGTCTCATTTGTTTGGAATCACCAAGGACAGAGTCAGTCTTCTTGGTACTGACTGATGTGAGGATGGCCAAATGCCAGGAAAGATCTGAACATGGGCCTTTCCTGACTAAGTATGTAGTGGCTCACCCCTGGCTCCTGACTGCTTCACAGAGTTGGACAAGGAGACCAGATCTGAGACAGGACAGACCATTAAAGGGGAACATAGTATGGCAAACCTGTCAGAGGACACTCCGGATAATCACAGCCCTACTTTGGGGAAGGAGGTGTCTTTTTGAGTGTGGGTGTGTGGTTTTGTCTCTGTTCTGAGAATAGGTAGAAAAGGAGGTTTCTTTGGTTTGGAGTGAACTGTTTCTAGTAAGTCGTTTTACATGGTGAGTGTTTCTATTTCTGTGTATCCCACTGTGTCCGTGGTTGTATACATTATAAAAGAGAATGCATCAATGCATGTGTCCTCTTTAGTAGAAAGCTTTCCAGTATTCCTCCTGCCCATTTAATGAATGGAGCGTGGTTTCCATATCGATAGGAAACACCTACTACCTTTTTAAGTCCCTGTTTTCTTTCTGAATTCTGACAACTCTTAAGAATAGGCTCTTGGTTTTGTGTCCAAGATATGTACCACCTCCAATCTCTGTCACATGGCCATGTACTGGATATCTGAAGGGAATGGCCAACATCTCAGAAAACTCAGATATCAGTGTGACCAGAAAAGTCTCAGTGGAGAAACCCTGCTTTGGCTCTTTTGCTAACCTATTGTTCTGTTGCCCTGAATCTCAGGATGTCTTTGCCTCTGGCCACCCCTTTGGGAAGCCTGAGGAAAACATTTTTTCAAAAGGAAATGAAGGGCATCACCTGTGGCTCTTTGCTTAATTGCTTTGAAAAAAGATGTGTCTGAATCAGCCTCTTGGCCCTGTGTGAGGCTGTGGCTTAGATTCTCAGCACCTGATGGATCAAAAGAAAGGTCCCATGTGTGCATCCAAAACCAAAATGGCAAATATTCACTCATTGTGAATGAATTCTTTTACCTTCCTCTGTTAGGATCCTGAATTCCATCAAGGGAGAATAGGAATCCTTTGGGCCAAATGAGTTCTTCAAATCTCTGCAGAGGGGCTTGTGTTTTCTCATGACTCAAATTCACATAAAGAATCTAAACCACAGAGTCAGAAGGCCTCAAATTGAAAAAGCTGAGCAGTATTAATGTCAGGCCTATTTGATCACTCCTGGTTTACAGGAAGTGTGTCCAGGCCACCTTGATGTTAGACAAATGAGGGGAACAGGACCTTAATTTGGACACTGACTTGGGCTGTGGACCTCATTGAAAACTCCAGCCAGACGTTATAAGGAGTGTCTATATGGAAGAAGATGAGGACCATGTGGGAGTGTTTTGGTTTTAATTGTGGTCATTTGTGTGGCGGTTGGAAGAGATGACTGTTCCACTGGGCTTGAACTCTGGTGTGATTCCCCTTAGAGACTGAGTTCTTTAACTGACCTCAGAGAAGTATTGCCATGAATTGTGTTGGGATTTTAGGAGGCCACACATGAGAGTCGCCCTTGGAACCTGAGATCTAGGCCCAGGTTGGATTTCCACAGAACACTGGGAATTTCAGCCCGGATATTACATACAATTTTTCTTAAAGACTTGGCAGCCATATTTGAGTTTAAAACACACATGGACCTCACATTGTAGATCTCAATGGGCCTGGCTTCATGTGACATTTTGGCCACCCTTAGGGAAACCATGCCTGTGAGAGTGCTCCAGTGCTTTCATTGAAATTAGCTTCTTCACCATTTAATGGTTCCTGAATTAATTGAAGCCCTCAGAGCCGCAAACTTCATCCGTGAAAAATGGCTAGACAATTACCATGAAATTTTTGATATTTTCATGTTCAGCTGGCACTGAAAAAACTTTGGATGTCCTGTTTCTGATCCTGAGTATACCAGACACTGCCTTGATTGACTTTGTTTCATGAAAATGGTGTAGAACAGATGTGCCAGTAAGTTGGAGCCTGGTGAGTAGTTGGCCTAGAGCAGTGGTATGCAATTGTGTGATAAAACATCTGTGTTGTGGCCATGTGGATCAGCCATTGGCTTCCAAATGGCTTGTGACTGACATGGTGCAGCCAGCAGACCCATATATGTAAAGGCATCTTGTTATATGGAGAGGATTCACTGCAATGTTCAGAATCACATTGCTATTCTCAAGGGGGCAATCTACGTGGGATAGAACCTTGGTTGGTGCATTCTCCTGAAGACCCTGACTCACCACACCTTAAAGAACTCCCTCCACCACTCTGTCCCATTTTAACTCCTTGTATTTCTTGAAGCAAATACCAAACTCCCAGTGGAGCAGCGAGAAACACCAAGAAAAGTGGAGGATGACCAATTGGCTTCACAGTCCACACTGAAAGACACTTAGACCCCAGTGTCCATAGTTTACCTACAAAGAGAGAATTCAGCACCGCTGCCTCATGTTCATTGGATAATAAGAAACCATGTCCTCCAAGTAACATAGATGCAGACCCAGCTTTGATGGTCTCTCTACAAATGAACTAAATCTCCTCAGAACATCAAATATTTCAAGTGCCCACCCTTAGAAGCAGTTTCTCAAAAAGTATGTAGGCCAGCAGAGCTGCATGTTTGTGGAATGTTTACCCTTTCCCTTACTTTTAGAATCTTCTCTACCACCTCCAAAGTTGTAAACTCCTGAGTATTCTCCATTCCAGATATATATTCACAGATTTTCTAACTCTTATCCTCTAATTGTGTCTTACTTGAGGAGAGTGTAATGTCAAGGCATTGTTCTGGATGAAAGTCGGAAGAATGTTGTGTAGCACATATTTGCATACACATTGGATTCAATTTCCTATTTTCCATTAGAAATGCTGAATCCCTGAAACTAACATATACCCTATTAGACTCTGACTACTAATCCTAATATGATGGAGAAAAATAACACAAACAGAATAGAAATACAGGCAGTTTAGAGGAGGTATGTTTTATAGTTGGAGTTGCCTTTTGCATGGTATAGTGTAGCAGTTATAAATCTAGTCAATTATTTGTTGAAATAGTTCTCCATGCGTTTTTAAAGTTAACAAATAATGAATTCCTGTCCCCCTTTCTCTGTAGCCTATTCAGCACACGTATTTTTATATGCACATATAGAATCCTACCTGGTACCACACGTACATTCTTGTGAGGTGGCTGATTTGGCAGATACAAATTGGAAGAAGAGATCACTCCTCCTAAATGCTGAATGAACATTTAATTTAAATGTGAGTGAGCTTCCTAGTTGAACAACATTATACATAAATCAATGTTCAGTAAAATGAATATATTTGGATCTGTGGATGATATACATTTCATGGTGAATTTCGTTTGGCATATATATTGCAATTTTTAATGTCTCTCTCTGTTTGTGTATATAAATATGTATATATATATATATAGATACACTCTCAAGATTTTTCAAAACATGAAATATGTGTCTTATTACACACTTCCTAAATTCATTCATATTTATGTTGTGGATTTATAATCAACTTTTCACAAGATTATTCTCAGAAATATTCATCCACCTGAAATACTTATTTGTTTCTTAGTACTGTTTCCACCCCAGATATGCATTCACGGATTTTCAAACTCTTCTACTCTAATTGTGTCTTACTTGGGGTGAAGGTAATGTAAAGGCATTGTTCTGGATGAGAGTGGGAAGATAATTGTGTAGCATATATTTTATACACATTGGATTCATTTTCCTATATTCCATTGAATATACTGAATCCCTGACAATAACCCATACCCTACTATACTCTGTCTACTAATCCAAACATGATGGAGAAAAACAACCCAAACATAATAGAAATACAAGCAGTTTAGAGGAGGCATGGGGTATAGTTGGACTTGCCATTTGCATGATAAAGGGTAGGTGTTATAAATCTAGTCAATTTTTAATTGAAATAGTTCTCCATGTGTTGTTAAAGTTAACAAATATGTAAATTCCTCTCCCTTTCTCTGTAGCCTATTCAGCACATTTATTTTTATATGCTTATATAGAATTCTACCTGGTATCACACGTTCATTTTTGTGAGGTGACTGACTTGGCAGATACAACTTGTGAGAAGAGATCACTCCTCTGAACGCTATTGGAACTGAAAATTCAAACTATGGGTGAGCTTTCTAGTAGAACAACATTATACATAAATCCTTGTTCAGTAAAATAAATATTTTTGCATCTGTGGATGCTATATATTTTATGATGAACTTCGATTGGCATATATATAACTACATTTAAATGTCTGTGTGTGTGTTTTGTGTGTGTGTGTGTGTGTGTGTGTGTATATATATATATAGACACATATATATGTATATACACATATATATAATTATGAATATATATATATATATATATATATATATATACACACTGTCCTGATTTTTAAAATATGAAATATATGTTTCTTAAATACACTCCCTAAGTTCATCCATGTTCAAAAATGTGGATTTATAATAAACTTTTCACAAAATTATTCTCAGAAATATTCATCCACCTGAAATACACATTTGTTTCATAGTTCTGAAAACTAACTTCAGTAAATGGTGCTTACAAATCCTAATATTTGTACAGTAACTGACCCAGATTAACATCAATCAAGTAGATTCGTATGGGACATGATGTGTATTCTGACGTTTATTTTCATTCAACACTGGTACATTACTATTTCTTCAGTTTTTACAAATCATAGGAAATATATACTTCATCCACAAGTTCACAAATTTATACGCATTTGTTTCACAATCACTTCCTGCTTCATGAAACATGTATTCCTCCAGGTTTCTTGACTGGTCTTTTCATGAGACTTCTTTCCAAACACATTATTTTCGATTTCCATAATCACTTTTGAAGCAAAACTCACACACCCTTCATGATAAACCATAACCTTAATGTGGCCATTAGATATATAACTGGTTGGAATGAATGTTTGTATGTCAATATAAGATTTCCTGTATTTTTTCAGATATAATTTCAATCCATTATTTAAAGTCAGAACCAGATATATTATTTATTCACAGTATGGTCTATTCATGCAGTATCTCTATATGCACAGACAAAGGGTACACCTCTTTTTACCCCCATTACTAATTTATACGTCTTGAAAATGTTGCTGCTAGAAATGGTGGAAGAAAGAGTCATGTCACCTGATCTACATGTAGGTTTTATCACAGTAATATTCTGGCCAAAAAAAGCAAAGGTCACACTTAAGATTGTAGCAAAGACTAAATGAAAAGTGAGCATGGATTACTAAACATCCATGTCCAGGTTGCCTAATGCTGTCAAATGTCAATCCTATTGGTCACTACATATTTGTTTCTTTCTTAGATTATATATTCAAACTCAACCCTGTTGAAAATATCTAATCCTATCACTCACTTTATACTTTGCCTGATTTTGTAATGTCTCTATTGATATCAGCTTTCCTAACTATTTTCCCCAGTTCATCATTGTGACAGTCTCTTCACTTGTGCTGACATTAACATTCACTGTCTACCGGAAACCCTATTGCTAAACAACATTTGGTCCAAATCCTATACTCACTCTTCTTTCTAAACCTACTGAGAATCTTCCGAATCCTACCGACTATCCCTTTTGACTGGAAGTTCTCTTCTACATTTAATCATCCATGGTACAAGGACCTAAGCCATTGTATATCGATTTACCTGACACATCAGTGCAGAACATAATTCAAAGCTACGTATCCCAATCAAGGGCCCAATGCCCTTTTGGGCTTCATATCTTAGCTAGATTTCTGTTTTCATACTTATATTTCACCTATATATTCTTGTAAATATCGCAGTTTCCCAATACCATTATTCATCGCGCAGAAAGATTCCTAATCCAAATCGAACCTGTTAGTTAACCTAACCATACACTGTTCAGTCAATTTAACTTTACAGAAGAGCAGGGATAGAGTTGGTCTTACAATACAGGAATATAGGGGATCTTCCACATGCTGAGAAACTCAAAGGTCCATGCAGAAATGATTCCTGGAGAAGTTGTAAGCAGCTATGGAGGACCTAAGAGACCAAAAGTCATCCTCCATGGCAAACAACCTGTCAGGATGAAGGGTTGTGTCTGAATCAGCTTCTCTCTTCTTAATGTAGAGAAGATGGACCAAACCAGGCCTGTGTGGAGAGCTGTTCCCAGGTGCCAATGGTTGATATACCAATCTAACTTGTGAAAGTGTCACAGGAAGTAGGGGCAGCCTCCATCTCATGGGACCCTTGAAAGCAATTGTTAGGACAAAGTGGTTGCCACGGCAGTAACCTCATTCAGTTCCTGAATGAAGTGACCTACCTCTCTTCCTTGATGACGGATCTCTCTGAACTTGGGATCCAGGAAGCCAGGCACCCAGAGTCAGTCCCAGTTTCTTTCCCAGTGGGCTCAGTTGTTTGGAATAACCAAGGACAGAGTAAGTCTTCCTTGGTACCTACTGATGTGAGGATTGCCAAATGCCAGGAGAGTTCTGAAAAGGGGAATTTCCTTAGAAAGCAGGTAGTGGCTCACCACTGGCTCCTGAAAACTTCACAGTGTTGGCCAAGGATACCCGATCTGAGAAGGACAGGCCATTTCAAGGAAACATAGTATGGCCCATCAGTCAGAGTACATTCCAATTAGTCACAGTCCTACTTGAATAAAGGAGGTGTCGTTGTGGGTGTGGTTGTGATTTTGTGGTTTAGTCTCATGTTCTGAGAATAGGTAAGAAAGGCGGTTTGTTTGTTTTGGAGTGGACTGATTATAGTAAGTCATTTGACAAGGCGATTGTTGGTATGCCTGTGTATCCCACTGTGTCCGTGGTTGTAGACATTATAAAAGATAATGCATCAATGGATGTGTCCTGTCTAGTAGAAAGTTTGCCAACATTCATCCTGTCCAATTTATGAGTGGACTGCAGGTTGCTTTAGGGACGGGCAACACCCACTATCTTCTGAAGTTCCTGTTTTCTTCCTGAATTCTGGCCACTCTCCAGAGTAGGCTCATGGTTTTCTGTCCAAGATATGTACCACCTCCAAGCTCTGTGACATGTCCATGTACTGGATAGCTGAAGGGAATAGCAAGCATCTCAGAAAACTCAGATAACAGTGTGACAAAGAAAGTCTCAGTAGAGAAACCCTGCTTTGGGCCTTTTGCTTACCTATTTTTCTGTTGCTCTGAGTGTCAGGAAGGTCTTTGCCTCAGTCCACCAATTTGTGAAGCCTTAAGAAAACAGTTTTCAAATGGAAATGAATGGTCATCACCTGTGTATCTTTGCTTAATTGCTTTGGAAAGGGATGTGTCTGAATCAGCCACTTGGCCCTGTGTGAGGCAGTGGCTTAGATTCTCAGCACCTGTTGGAACTAAAGAAAGATTCCATGTGTGCTTTCAAAACCAAAATGGCAAAAAGATCAGTCACTGTGTATGGAGTATCTTGCCTTACTCTGATAGGTTTCTGATCTCCATCAAGGGAGAATATGGATCCTTTGAGTCAAATGAGTTCTTCAAAGCCCTGGAGAGGCTAGCCCATATGAGCTTGGGTTTTTTCATTATTCCAAATCACATAAAGAATCTATACCTGACAGTCAGTAGGCCTCAAATTGGAGAAGCACAGCAGTATTAAGCCCAGGCTTATTTTATCACTCCTGGTTCACAGGAATGTTGTCCAGGCCTAGCTGACTTTAAGCAAATAAGGGACAAGGGAGCTTGTTTTGGATACCGTCTTGTGCTGCACCCCTCATGGAAACCTCCAGCCAGAGGTTATAATGAGTGTCTATATGGAAGAAGGTGAGGACCATGTGGGAGTGTTTTGGTTTTAATTGTGTTCATTTGTGTAGCAGTTGGAAGAAATGACTGGATCCACCAGGGCTGGAACTTTGTTATGATTCCCCTTAGAGACTGAGTTCTGAAACTGACCTCAGAGAAGTATTGTCATGAATTGTGTTGCGATTTTAGAATGCCACGCATGAGAGTCGCCCTTGGAAACTGAAATCTAGGCCAAGGGTGGCTTTCGACTGATCACTGGGAATCTCAGCCAGGATATCACATGATTTTATTATGAAAGACTTGACAGGCATAGTTGAGAGTCAAAACACACATGGACCTCACATTGTAGACCTCAATGGGCTGGGCTTCATGTGACCGTTTGGCTACTATTTGGGAAGCCTTGCCTTTGAGAGTTCTCCAGAGCATTCATTGAAATGAGGTTCCTCAACATTAAATGGTTCCTGAATGAATTGAAACCCACAGTTTCTCCAACTTCATCCTTGAAAAGTGGCTAGATAAACACCCTGAAATTTTTAAAACTCCCATGACCAGGTGGCACTGGAGAACCTTTGGATCTCCTGTTGCTGATCATGAGTGTACCAGACAGTGCCTTGATTGACTGGGTTTCATGAAAATGGTGAAGAACAGAGATGCCAGTAATTTGCACTGCTGAATAGTGGGCCCAGAGCAGTGGTGTGCAGGTGTGTGATAAAATATCTGAGGTGGGGCCGTGTGGATTTCCAATTGACTTCCAAATGCCTTTTGGCTGCCATGGTGCATCCAGCAGAACCTTACATGTTAAGGCATCTTATTATATGGAGAGGTTTCAAGGCAATGTTCAGAATCAGGTGGGTATGGTCAAGGAAAAAGCTATGTGAAATAGAAGCCTGGTTGGTGCATTCTCCTGCAGTTTCTGACCCACCACACATGACAGAACTCCCTCCAGCACTGTGTCACAGTTGAACTCCTTGTATTTCGTGAAGCAAATACCAAACTCCCAGTGCAGCACCAAGAAACACCACAAAAATGGAGGATGATCAAATGGCTTCACAGTCCACACAGGGAGACACTTAGCCCCCAATGGCCACAGTTTACCTACCAAGAGATAATTCAGCACTGCTGCCTCATGTTCATTGGAAAATAAGAAACCATGCTCTCCATTCAGATAGATGCAGACCCAGCTTTGATGGTCTCACTAGAAAAGAAGCTAAACCTTCTGACAACAAAATATATTTAAAGTAGAGGCAGTTTCTCAAGAAGTCTTTAGGCCAGCAGAGCTCTATGTTTGTGGAGTGTTTACCTCTTAGACCAGGATGTAAGAAAAGAACACTGACTCCAATTAAAATCAAATTAAAGTAAGCTTATTATTTCCACTGGCTGGGCTGCCACTCCCTCCCAAAATTGCGAGAACAAGAGAGCAACCCCACCTTTACTACAGCCCAGGTTTGTAGCCCAGAAAGTTACACAAAAATGGGGTAACAGATAATAGAACTCTGACAAGCATCACACTAATGGGAGTTTACATTTTTTTTTTTTTGCTAGCCCCAACATCAAAATTTATGAGGACCATTAGAGCCTCAGAGAGGGTCATTGTCTGGCCACAAAAGGCCAATATTTATGAGGTGTGACAAAGTTTCAGAGAGGGCTGCTATCTGGTCAGAGAGCCATGCACGGGTGAGTTCAAGGCACGGGCAGTCATTCCAAGCAGGTTCAGAATTTGCAGTAATTTACAGTAAAGCCAAAATGATTTTTTCATGGCTTTGTTGCAATATGGCTCCCAATTTTAATAAAAGGTAAGGTTGGGTGTATCATTCCCCCCTTTTCTTATGTGTCCCTTTGTAATCCTTGATAGGTTAGTGGAAAAGCACTGAGGAAATTTTAATCCCTCAGTTAACAGTCACCAAATTTTTAGAACTCACCGAAAACCAGTCTCCCTGATATTACCTGACTTAATTAATTACTTATATTGATAGTCTATTTATTTTTGGCTCCATTGGTGTAAGTAGAGAGTCGTCTCTCATTTTGGCTTTTTCTCAGCTGAGAAAGGGTGACATGAGTGTGCATGGCGTGAGGGACATGAGTTGCCTTTTTGAAGTCAGTTCTTTTTGAAGTCTTGTTGAGGAAGAACAGGTTGTAAAGTCATCTGGGGATGGGTTCTTCTATGAGAGAAACAAAAAACATGAGTATTGAATAAATGTTGCAGTAGCTTTATCATGTCACTGTATGAAGTACCCTCACCAGTCTTTAATATCCCCAATTATCAGGACTGTGAACTTAATATTTAACTTTTAGTGATACAGTTGTCCCTCCCCATAATATACAGTTTAATAATTTAATGTCATCTGATTTTGCAGAATCCTTTCACTAGTATGACCTCTGTGTTTAATAGAGAAACATTTAATTCTGTTACTCAGGGCTGGATAATTGTACTAGCAAACACCAAGCCTACCTGTGTAGGTTAGGAATATCTGTAGGCCTTAAACTAAAAACTTCTGCCTCTGGAAGCTCCTCTTGATAGTCTATTTTTATAGTTATCAGGCATCCCTCTCTGAGAATCCTTCTTTGTAGCCAACAGTTTTACTTATTTTGGGAGGCTAACATAAAGTGTATACCTTAAAATATTATTATTATTATTATTATTATTATTATTATTATTATTATTTAAAATGCCCAGGATTGGCTGTATTTTGGTTTTAACTGTCTTTGCTAAGTGTTTAAGATGAAGCAGTCAAACTGACTTTTGTTTCTATCTATTGTTAGCAGTCAGCTGAGCTTTTATGGGAGTCAATTTTTGGGATACTTGAGAGCAGCTTCTCAGTTCTGCTAGTGCAATTTGAGCTATGTGGGTCCAGGTCTTGCTTGACCATGTGGCTTCCCTCAGAAGCATCAGGGATGTCTCCCTTTCCTGATGACTCACCTCTTTGTAGCAAATGCACTGATTGGCTTTCTGTTCTCCAGTGGTCTCATTAATCTCTCTGATCGGGAGGTTATGTGGCCCAGAGTTGCAAAGCTCATAGAGAAATCCCTTGTTCCCTGGATTCAGACTGACTCAGAGGGCAAGAGTCAAATATCGTTTTTTTTGGACCTTTTTATTTAACTTTAATTTTCAATCCTAATCTGAAACAACCAGCAAATGAATTTTAACAGCCATATATTAAGAGTACTGTGCTTTAATGTCTATAAGTTTATAATTATTTATATATTATTAATTGGGATCTTATTATTCTGTCTGTCTTGTAGTTGATGACTTATTATCTTAAATTAACCCATGTTGTGTTCTTAAAGCAACACTTCTGTAAAACACCAACAGGAAATCTTTAGATCACTTATAAGGAAATTAAAAAATAAAATTTTTTTAACAAGAGTAAAAATACTTAGTTCATGTAATAGCTACCCTGAATTTTTTGGGTGAGTTATATATTATATCATCTTTTTGAGATCCTAGTAATCTTGACAGAAAAAAAAATTTGAACATAACTTTAAATGAAATAAAATCTGACCTACTGCTTTCGTAGTCATTCTCACATGTAGTAAGATGGGACACAGAGTCTTATCTCAGGTAAGCAGGGCTCCTTATAAACCTTAAATGCTTTAGTTCTAAAGCTGATCTTTGTTTTTTAAATATCATTTTACAAAGTTTACATAAATTTTTTGAGGTCACATGAACATTAGCTCACACCATATGATATCACATTTAAAACATGAATTAAAGTACGGCTGAAAGATTTTAACCTTTACATAGATTAGGGTCTCATTAACTTAAAAATACATTTAAATTGTTCCACAATGTAAAAAGTAACATAAAACTTTACATATATTATTGATAACAGGTAAATAAATCCCCAATATATATTTTATTTACCATACAACTTCAGAACACCTGCTTGATATAATGCTCTTTTAAAGTTTCTACCTTATAGAGTTTTATAACTGGAAGATATGAGCACATTAATAGCATCACAATTACATTGATGTTTCTACATTAACCAAGTTTAGCTTTTAAAGAAATGGCAGTACAGTGCTCTAAAATAACAGTTCTTAATTAAACAGTTGTTTAATTTTTATGGTTGCCTGCTCTAGAAAATTTAAATCTTAATAAACTAAATGTTATGGGTAAACTTATGTTTAAGAAATTTTTGTCTCTTTAACACATGACTGATTTTTACAATATTATACAGACTTTAGTACAAACTTATACAGACCTTAGTATATCAATCAGATATCAAACAAAAGTACTCATGAATGAGTAATCCCATATCAAATTTACTTTACTTATTTATCAAAATATTAGACAAATGTTTTGAACAGTGTAAGCCATTTTTTTGATTGAAAGAAAAGTCCTGGAACATAGGCATATTAGACCTTTTGTAGACATTAATACTTTATTAGATTTTTGAACACCTAGAAAAACTTGTAAGCTTAAATTTAAAGAAATTTATATTTATCAGTTTACCCAATTTAAATTGAAACATTTAAATCACGTGAATTAAAGATCTTTGGATCCACTTTTTAAAATTGTTTTTATGAGTGCTTTGTAATATGAGTGCTCCTTATATATGTTAATTTGTGTATCATATATATAATATACGGACATATGTATACATATATAGACATACAACACATAACAAATTGTGCACACATAATAAAAGTGAAGGCCTTGTAGCTTTTCACAGGTGAAATCTCCACTGCAATGATTTAAAAATTCCACAGTTGGTCAAAGATATTACTGATCAGAAAAACATTAACCTAGGTCTGTAGTAGCAAAATCATGAGCTCAAAAAATAAATAAAGAATCTAAGAAAAAAAATATGAGTCCTAGAAAAAATGACTGGCCAGTAATAAGTAAATACCATACATTTTACTTTTTTTTTTCCTTAGGCCTCAAATAAGTCTCCTACTAAGCTTACAGGCTTCTTTCATTTGCATTTCAAAATAATCCCTGGCTGAGGTCTGGAAGAAGCAGGAAAAAATGGCTATTCTGAGCAGAAACCTTAGGCCTAAGGTATTTTAACCATTATTTTCAGGTTAGGATGTTGAAAATTATGATACAAGTTTAAGATACAATTCACAAAATTTTATATCTTCACAAGTTGGTTTGTCAACAGATATCATACTATGATTTAGTATCCTTGTCCAAATTAATGCACTGGTACACACAGTGACATTTTCCCAGGCTACCTAATTTAAAATTGGTGAAAAAAAGTCTGAATGATTGGGAAGTTACTTGCCAACTTGGAAGTAGAGTTCTTTAGTTTTCCATCCTAAGTATTTATGTTCTCTGGCATGAATTATCTGAAACCATAAACTAAACAATTACCTAAACCCGACTTTTAACTGCAAGATTGTGAAATGCTTCAAAAACCCATTCAGATACCAGATTGGTACAATGAAACATCATCATTTAGACACAAATTCAGCTAAGATCATTTCCAAGAAACAATTTATAATATTAACACATTATTGCACATGTCTTAAAGGGCCAGAAAAAAGGCACAAGACAGGCAGAAATGAACTCCAGACAATGGCTGACAGACAGAACCCTTTAAAACAGAGCAAATAAGAGAAAAATCTCCTTCCCCAGTCGCACCACAGATGTCCCCACAAGGGGACCAAATGTTTTCACAGAGGAGCAACCTGAAATGTAAAATAAAGTGTCTCCATGGTGACTTTACTGCATTTAGTGTCCCCTTTTTGTTTTTCTCTTTTTTTAAGAAGACAGAGGCGGCATTATCCTTACAGTGCAGGGAACGAAGGAGGGAATTCCCTGAATAAACAGGGCTTTGGCAGATGCTGGGAGATACTCAGTTCTTCATTCCCCAGCAGGCATTGCCATCTGCACTGGGTGTGCTCCAGGCAGCCAGCTAGGGGCTTCTCTCATTCTGCTTAACAAATGGTGGTAAAGTTCATCACAGTTCCTTAAAACACAGTCCAAAGGGGTGTCAGGCTTACTTGCTTTGTTACCCATTTTCACGTTCAATATCCTTAAGATTTTATCACAGAAATCACAAAACAAAATGCACAAAAACAAAAAAACATATAGAATACAGAACAAAACACACACACACACAAAAAAAAAAAAAAAAAAAAAAACAGAATCCCGGTGCCAAAACAGAAAAACAGAGGAGCAATTCAACGTCTTGCTAAAGCTCTGGGGTAGGAGCACGTGCGTGTCCCTCGGCACCTCTCTAACCTTGAAAGGAATTCCCTACAGAACGGAACAGAGGACAGAACGATTCTCATTACTGTCCTGGACAGGAGTGTATGTGAGCCTCCCCAGGCCACCTCTCTGTCATTAGAAGAGATCTCCCTTAACCAGATATAAGATGTTATCAAGGTGCCACTAACCTATGGAGGCCTCCTCCACCAGGTGCTTGCTAATAGTTTCAGTGCGGTGGTTCACTGCAGTGCTCCCCAGACCGACGGCTCACTCCAAGGCCTTGGAACATCTCAAGTTGTGCACCCCCTAGAGTGGCTCCCCAGCCCGTAGCCCTGGAGGGAAGGCCAGCTTCAGAATTTTCAGCAGTCTGGCCTTGTGATCTGGTCGGGCAGGGTCATCTCACTGGGGAACTCCAAAATGTTGGACTAGGATGCAAGAAAAGACCACTGACTCCAATTAAAATCAAATTAAGGCAAGCTTATTATTAAAACCGGCCAGGCTGCCTCTCCCTCCAAAAATGGAGGGAACAAGACAGCAACACCACCTTTCCTACAGCCCAGCTATATAGCCCAGAAAGTTACACAAAAAGGGGGTTACAGATAACAGAACTTTGAAAGCATCACACTAATGGTAGTTTACATTTTTTTTGCTGGCCCCAACATCAGAAATTATGAGGACCATTAGAGACTCAGAGAGGGTCGTTGTCTGGCCTGGGAAGGCCAATATTTATTAGGTGTCACTAATGTTTCAGAGAGCACTGTTATCTGGTCAGAGAGTCAGGCATGGATGAGTTCAAGGCACGGGCACGCATTCCAAGCAGGTTCAGAATTTGCAGTAATTTATAGTAAAGCCCAAATTATCTTTTCACGGCTTTCTGGCAAGATGGCTCCCAATTCTAATAAAAGATCAGGTTGGGTCTATCAAGCCTGTCCTTTACTTTTGGAAACTCCTCTACAACCTGCAAGGTTGTGAACTCCTGACCATTTTACATTCCAGATATGTATTCACAGATTTTCTAACTCTTGTCCTCCAACTGTGTTTTACTTGGGGTGAAGGTAATATCAAGGCATTGTTCTGGATGAGAGTGGGAAGATTTTTGTGTAGCACATATTTGCATACACATTTAGGAGATCACTCCTCCTAAACACTGTTGGAACAGAAAATTAAATCTATGGGGGAGCTTCCTAGCTGAACAACATTATACATAAATTCAAGTTCATTAAATAAATAGTTTTGGATCAGTGGATGATATATATTTCAAGATGGATTTAAATTGGCATATATATTGCTACATTTTAATGTCCATGTGACTTTTGTGTTCATAATTTTTTGTGATTTATGTGGATTTATAATCAAATTTTCACAAGATTGTTCTCAGAAATATTCATCCAACTTAAATACATACTTTTTTCCTAGTACTGAAAAGTAACTTCAGTGAATGGTGCATAAAAATCCTAATATTTCTACAGTAACTGACCCAGATTAACATCAATGCAAGTAGATTCCTATGGGACATGATGTGTGTTTTGATGTTCATTTTTATTCATCACCGGTACATTACTATTTCTGCAGTTTATGCACATTATATATAGTATGATATATAATGTTCAATCACTTCCTGCTTGAGAACACATGTATTCTTACAGGTTTCTTGACTATTCTTTTCATGAGACTTCTTTCCAAACACATTATTTTTGATTTCCATAATCACTTTTGAAACAAAACTCACACACCTTTCAGGATAAACCACAACCATAATATTACCATTAGATGTATAACTGGTTGCAGTGAATGATTGTATATCAATGTGAGATTTCTTTTATATTTTCAGATATCAATTCAATCCATTATTTAAAGTGGAACCAGTTATATTATTTATTCACATGATGGTCAATTGATGCATTATCAATATATTCTATGACACAGGTTATACCCCTTTGTACCCCCAATACTAATTTATATTTCTTCAAAATAGTGCTCCCAGAAATGGTGGAAGGAATACTCATGTCACCTGATCTACATATACATTTTATCACAATAATATTCTGGACACAAAATGCAAAGGTCACACTTATGATTTTACCAAAGCCTAAATAAAAAGTGAGCATGGATTAATAAAAACATCCATGTCCTGGTTACCTAATGCTCTCAAAAGTCAATCCAATTTGTGACAACATATTAGTTTCTGCCTAAGATTATATATTCAGACTCAAACCGTTGAAAATGTCTAAACAAATTACACACTTTATACTTTTACTGACTTCCTAATGTCTCTATTTATATCTGCTTTCCTACATATTTTCCCCAATTCGTCATTGTGCTGACATTTACATTCACTCTCTACCCGAAACCTTATTTGTAAAGAACTTTTGGTACAAATGCTATACTAACTCTTCTTTCTAAATCTACTGACTATCTTGCTAATCCTACAGACTATCCCTTTTTTATTGGATATTCTGTATGTTATTCAATCATCCAGTGTATAAGATCCTATTTCATTGTATATCGATTTATCTGAGACATCTGTGCAGAATATAATTCAAAGCAAAGTATGCTACTCAAGGGCCCAATGTCCTACTTGGCTTCAAGTCTTCCCTAGATTTCTGTTTCCATACTTATATTTCACCTATATATTCTTGTAAATATCTCAGGTTCCCAATACCATTATTCATCCAGCAGAATGATTCCTAACCCAAATAGAACATGATATTAACACTAACCATACACTGTTCCCTCAATCTAACTTTACAGCAGTGCAGGGATAGAGTTGGTCTTACAATACAGGAATATAGGGGATCTTCCACCTGCTGAGAATCTCAAAGATCCATGCAGAAATTATCCCTGAAGAAGATATAGAATGCTATGAAGGACCTGAGAGACCAAAAGTCATTTTCCATGGCAAAAAACCTTGTCAGGATGAAGAGATGTGTCTGAATAAGCCTCTCGCATTTTAATGTAGACAAAATGGACAAAACCAAGCCTGTGTGGAGATCTCTCCCCGAGTACCTATGGTTGATATATCATTCTAACTTGTGAAAGTGTCACAGGAAGTAGGGGCAGCCTCCATCTCATGGGACCCTAGGAAGAAACTGTTAGGACAAAGTGTTTGCCAAGGCTGTGAGCTCATTCAGTTCATGAAGGAAGTGACCTACCTCACTTCTTTGGGATGGAACTCTCTGAACTTGGGATCCCGGAAACCAGGCACCCAGGGCCAGGCCCAGTAACAGTCATAGAGATCTCACTTGTTTGGATTTATCATGGAAAGAGTCAGTCTTTCTTGGTACCTACAGATGTGAAGATGGCCAAATGCCAGAAAAAATCTGAAGAGGTGTCTTTCCTGAGAAAGCAGGTAGTGGCGGCTCAAAGCTGGCTCCTGACAACTTCACAGAGTGGGCCAAGGAGTCCAGATTTGAGAACAGACAGGCCATTTCAGGTGAACAAAGAATGGCTCACCAGGCAGAGGACACTCCGGTTAGTAACAGACCTTCTTGGGGGAAGGAGGTGCATTTGTGGGAATGAGTGTGGGTTTGTGGTTTTGTCTCATGTTCTGAGAATACGTAGGAAAGTTGGTTTGTTTGTTTTGGAGTGGACTGTTTCTATTAAGTCATTTGACAAGGCAAGTGTTTCTATGTCTGTGTATCCCACTTTGTCCGTGGGTGTAGACATTACAAAAGAAAATGCAACAATGGATGTGTCCTGTCTAGGAGAAAGCTTCCCAACATTCACGCTGCCCAATTTATAAAAGGACAGTGGATTGCCTAATTTGTGGGCAAGACCTGCAATCTTCCTAAGTTCCTGTTTTCTTCCTGAATTCTGGCCACTCTCCAGAATAGGCTCATGATTTTGTGACCAAGATAGGTACCACCTCCAAGCTCTGTGACTTGGCCATGTACTGGATAGCTGAAGGGAATGGCGAGAATCTCAGAAAACTCAGATATCAGTGTTACCAGGAAAAGTCTCAGTGGAGAAACCCTGCTTTGGGACTTTTGCTTACCTATTGTTCTATAGAACTAAATGTCAGGAAGGTCTTTGCCAAGGCCACCCCGTTGTGAAGCCTGAATAAAACAGTTCTCTAATGCAAATGAATGGGCATCACCTGTCCCTCTTTGAGTAATTGATTTCGAAAGGGATGTGTCTGAATCAGCCTGTTGGCCCTGTGTGAGGCTGTGGCTTAGATTCTCAGCACCTGATGGATCTAAAGAAAGATGCCATGTGTGCATCCAAAACCAAAATGGCCAAAAGAGCATTCATTATGGATGAAGTCTCTCGCCTTCCTCTGTAAGTTTCCTGACCTCCATAAGGTGAGAATAGGAATCTTTGGGTCAAATGAGTTCTTCAAAGCCCTTCAGAGTCTAGCCCATTGGTGCTTGGGTTTTCTCATGACCCCAATCCACATGAAGAATCTAAACCCCACAGTCAGTAGGCCTCAAATTGGAGAAGTGGAACAGTAATAATGGTAGGCCTATTTGATCACTCCTGGTTCACAGGAAGGGTTTCCAGGCCACCCTGACTTTAGGCAAATGACGGGCAAGGGAGCTTATTTTGGACACTGTCTTGTCCAGCACCCCTCATAGAAACCTCCAGCTAGAGGTTATGATGAGTGTCTATGTGGAAAAGATGAGGGCCATATGGGAGTGTTTTAGTTTAAATTTTGGTCATTTGTGTGGCGATTGGAAGAAATCACTGGGTCTACCTGGGCTTGAACTCTGGTGTGAATCCACATAGAGACTGAGTTCTGGAACTGACCTCAGAGAAGAATTGCCATGAGTTTTGTTGGGATTTTAGGAGGCCACGCATGAAAGTAGCCCTTATAAACTTAGATCAAGGCCACAGAGCACTGGGAATCTCAGCCAAGATAATCCATGATTTTCTTCTTAAAGTCTTGGCAGCCATAGTTGAGAGTTAAAACACACATGTACCTCACATTGTAGACTTCAATTGCACTGGCTTCATGTGACCTTTTGTCCACTCTTTGGGAGGCCTTGCCTATGAGAGTTCTCCAGAGTTTCATTGAAATGAGCTTCCTCAACATTGAATGGTTTTTGAAACCCAACGTTCCTCCAACTTCATCCTCGAAAAATGGCTAGATAAACACCATGAAATTTTTGAAATTCCCATTACCAGGTGGCACTGGAGAATCTTTGGATGTCCTATTGCTGATCATGAGTGTATCAGACAGTGCCTTGACTGACTGGGTTTCATGAATATTGTGTAGAACAGAGATGCCAGTAAGTTGGAACCTGCAAATTAGTGGGCCTAGAGCAGTGGTGTGAAGGTGTGTGATAAAATATGTGTGGTGGGGCTATGTGGATCTGCCATTTGCTTCCAAATGGCTTGTGACTGACATGGTACAGCCAGGAGAACCTTCCATGTAAAGGCATCTTTTTATATAGGGAGATTTCAAGGCAATGTTCAGAATCAGGTTGCTATGGACAAAGGGGCAACCCATGTGGGATAAAATCCTGGTTGGTGCATTCACATGCAGACCGTGAGCTCCACATGTGACAGAACTCCCTCCAGCACTGTGTCCCAGTTGATCTCCTTGTATTTCATGAAGAAAATACCAAAGTCCCAGTGCAGCAGCAAGAACCACCACGAAAAGTGGAGGAGGACCAAATGGCTTCACAGTTCACACGGTGAGTCACTTAGCTCCCAGTGGCCATAGTTTAACTACAAAGAGAGTATTCGCACTGCTGCCTCATGTTCATTGGAAAATTAGAAACAATGTCCTCCAGGTCACATAGATGCAGACCCAGCTTTGATGGTCTCACTAGAAAGTAAGCTAAAGCTACTGACAACATCATATATTTCAAGTGCCCAACCTCAGAGGCAGTTTATCAAGAAGTCTTTAGGCCAGCAGAGCTCCATGTTTGTGGAGTGTTTACCATGTGCCTTACTTTTGGAAACTGCTCTACCACTTCCAAGGTTGTGAACTCCTGAGTATATTCCATTCCACATATGCATTCACAGATTTTCTAACTTTTCTCCTCTAATTGTGTCTTACTTGGGACGAAGTTAATGTCAAGGCATTGTTGTGGATGAGAGTGGGAAGATTTTTGTGTAGCACATATATGCATACACATTAGATTCATTTTCCAATTTTCCATTCAAAATACTTAATCCCTGACAGTAACTCATAAACTACTAGACTCTGACTGCTAATCCTAATATGATGGAGAAAACTAACCCAAACAGAATAGAAATACAAGCAGTTCAAAAAAGGCATGGTGTATAGTTGGACTTGCCATTTGCATTATGAAGGGTAGGTGTTATAAATCTAGTTAATTTTTAATTGAAATAGTTCTCCTTGTGTTTTTAAAGTTAATAAATATATAAATTCCTGTCTCCCTTTCTCTGTAGCCTATTCAGAACATGTAATTTTATATGCACATATAGAATCCTACCTGGTATCACATGTACATTCTTGTGAGGTGGCTGACTTGGCAGATACAAATTATGAGAAGAAATCACTCCTCCTAAACCCTGTTGGATCTTAAAATTCAACCTATGGGTGAGCTTCCTAGTTGAACAACATTAAACATAAATCCATGTTCAGTAAAAGAAATATTTTTGCATCTGTTGATGATATATATTTCATGATAAATTTCGATTGGCATATATATTGGTAATTTAATGTCTCTGAGTGTGTTTTTTTGTATATATATATATATATATTCTCCAGATTTTTCAAAATATGAAATATATGTGTCTTATATACACTCCCTAAATTCATTCATGTTCATGTATATGGATTTATAATCAAGTATTCACAAGATTATTCTCAGAAATATTCATCCACATGAAATACATATTTGTTTCCAGTACTGAAAACTAACTTCAGTTAATGTTGCATACAAATACTAATATTTGTACAGTAACTGACCCAGTTTAACATCAATGCATGTAGATTACTATGGGACATGATGTGTATTTGGACGTTCATTTTTATTCAACACTGGTACATTATTATTTCTTCAATTTATGCACATCATAGGATATATATTTCATCCACAAATTAGCAAACTTATAGGCATTTGTTTCACTTTCAATAACTTCCTGCTTCAGAACACATGGATTCCTCCAGGTTTCTTGTCTGGTCTTTTCATGAGACTTCTTTCCAAACACATTATTTTCAACTTTCATAATCAGTTTTGAAGCAAAACTCACACACTTTTCATGACAAACCATAATCCTAATATAACGTTTAGATGTATAACTGGTTGGAATGAATGTATGTGTATCAATATAAGATTTCCTGTATATTTTCAGATATCAATTGAATCCATTATTAAATTTGGAACCCATTTTATTATTTATTCACAGTATTGCCTATTCATGCATTATCTCTATATTCATATCACAGGGTACACCTATTTGTACCCCCAATATTAATTTGTACATTTGGACACAGAAGCAATGGTCACACTTATTATTTTACCAATGTAAATGTCAGGCGAGCATCGGAGGAAGAGACTACCAGGGACTGTCTAATGCAACAGCCAAAAGTTTATGGGGGTCCAGCATGCTGGGGCTCAGAGCTCCCTTGAATAGAGGAGAGATCCCTGAGAACAGCTTAAGCAGAGCTTATATACTTTCCTTGGAGAGGGCAGGGAGGGAAGATTATTGATGGGTCAGGGCGAGTGGGTAGTTTGCGTGCAAATGGGTGAGGGAGTACATTCTGCAGTTTTGCAGTTGGTACAGCACATTCAGGGAACAAGATTAGCAAACAGTTCTCAAGATATCAACAGTGTTTTGTTAAGCATACCGTAAAACTGGAAGTGACAATTACCTATTTTATTTACCTTTCATTCCCCACTTTCTTTTGGTTACATTAAATCATAATAGTGATCATTGGGGATGTCACATTTTATGTCTGCTAGTGTGGTATATTGATTTCTGATTACCATAAGTTTAACTTGTCCAATTTGAGCTTGGAGAAAGGAAATTACACGGTTGAGCAAACAGGGTCCTACAGTTAGCAATAATGTGAGGATTATTAAGGGACCGGCCAGGGCTGATAAAAGCGTAGTTAACCAGGGGGACTCTGTGAACCAAGACTCAAACCACCCTTTTTGGGCCTCTCTCTCTTGTTGATGCTCTTCAATGCTTCTTCTCAATTTAATCATAGATTCTTTTACAACTCCAGTATGGTAGGCATAATAACAACATTCTTCCCTCAATGCAGGACAAAGGCCCCTTCTCTCATGAAGAGGAGGTCGAACCCTCGCCTGTTCTGTAAAACAACTTCAGAGAGAGAGGTTAAAGATTCTTGTAAAGCTGTGATGGTGGTTTTTTAATATCTTTAAGTTTTGGTGTATTGCTGCTTCTAATTGGGTCATTTGTTGTGTCCCATGGATTAGGGCAGTGGTACCTGTGCCCACCTCTGCAGCAACTACTATTCCTCATAGGATGGCTAAAATGCAAGATACAGGTTGCCAGCAGAACCGGGTTGTATGCCCCCCTATTTGAAATTTAAATGATCCTGCCTCATGATAGAGCACTCGGGGAAACATCTGCACCATTACATAATTAATCACATCTGTTGATAATTCTATGAATAAACAATGTTTAAGTATATAGAATTATACTGTTGTAGGTATGGACAAGGCAAGGCACCTAAGATAGCACCGAAGACAGGGAAACAGTCCTATTTGGTTGCAACCGGATATAGAGGGCATTGCTTCTATTGTAATCAATTAATCCCCTGAATCCCAAGTTTAGGTAGTTTCAGAATTTTGTACCCAAGATGTAAGAGAAAAGACTCAGAAATTTACAGTCTGCAGAAGTTCACAAAAAGCAGTTTTTGGTTCTGTTTTTATTTTCCTCTTCTCTGGGAAAGGTAACTTTTTAAGGACATCTGGGAGGGGGAGAGCTTTTTTCTTCTCTTTTATTTTCTCCCTGCCAGCTGTTACCATGGAGCCCAGTTGGTAACTTCTTTATCTTGGAAATATAGCCATCTCTGGAAGCCTGAGCTCAAGACCAGAGGCCTTGTTCACATATTTTGTGAAAAACTAGTAAGGGGGTGTCTAGCTTAGAAGTGCTGATTTTTCCAGCCAGTGGCCAAGTATAACAGAGCAACACGAAAAGAGGAAGTTTATGTACACTGAACTCTTTTATAGGGACTTTGTTGCTGAAAGTCCTAAAGTCAGCCATGATGAAGACTTCTGGAGAAGGCCATTTCAGATTTTTCTGTGGGCCTGGTACAGAGGGGAAGACGGGGAAGGCGGGGGGTGAGAGCAGTTCTGTGGTTCTGAGAATGAGGAAAAAGAGATATAAAAGAATAATGGGAAAAGGGTTTGGAATTTTCCTGGCAACAAAACGTGATCAGTAGAACAGGTAGAGCAGATGGGAAGACAGGAGTGAGTATCCCAAAAAGCCTGTGAGGAACATTAAATTCTTAGTAACCTGTTTTTAGTGATGACAAAGCAACTTTAAAGGCCATTTTCATTACAACTTGGATAGGCGTCTGAGGGCACTCCTCAGCTGGTTTGAGCTTTGGGTTAGCTGGTAAGAGGACCTGGTGGGACCCGGTGTGGGCACTGACAGGAGAAGAGAGGAGTGAGTGGGTGGAAGGGTACCTCAGTACCTGCTACCTCAGCAAGGGGGCAATGGTCTGAGAACCAGCGGAGGTTTGGGTTTTTGATCTAGTAATTGGAGGGGAGAAATCAGGTTGTTGATGTGAGAGTGACAGCAGAGAGTCTGGAGCAGAAGGATCTATTGGAGAAACATAGTTCATGATGTGAGCAAAGGAGGGAAAAGGCATACACATAGGGGAATTTTCTTCCATCCTTTTGAGCACTTGCCGAAGTTGAAAAAGTCACACAGAATTTGAGGATCTAGACACCCCTCTGCGGGCCATCGGTTTTGGTTGTGTAATTGGTAATATGGCCAATGCTGTGAACTGAATTTGATGAGGAGTTTGGGTTCCACCAGGCAGCCCCTGTATGCTCACATCCCCATGACTTACGGAAGAAGACGGCTTTTCCCCCACACAGCCGTGGTTGTTTGTGGCTTTGATAGTCCACCGGGCAAACATAGTAATCTAGGCTAGCCAACCTGCATCAGACTTGCATGTCCCTACATCCATAATGTTTGTTTCCATTATCTATGGTACGGAAGAAATTTAATGAAATTTTAATGGGATCCTCTTCATCAGAGATATCCCAATTGGAAAGACGTATACTCAGCTGACAAATATCTGGGTGGAGAGATGGCCACCAGGTCCCTAAGGGGGCTGTATGCAAGACAGACCATACTTCTTGTCTAATAGGATTTGTGATCAGCCATCGCTGCTGAATGGGCTGATGATGGTTAGGACTAGTGGTGGTCAAGGGGAGAGTCTATAGCTTTATCCACATGGACAATATGCAATTTGAAAGGGTTACCAGTCTTTTCCACTTTCAAGCCAGAGTCTGGACAGGGCGCAGGCTTGAGATGAGAATTAGGATCCAGGAAGTGATTCCATCTACCTTTACCACTGTAGGTTTTATAAGTAGCACCTGGTATGGTCCTGTCTATCGGGGTTCCAGGGATGACACCTAAAGTCATCTTATGTAGACGAAGTCTCTTATTTGATATCGATGTGGAGTCTCCTCTTCACCAGGTTGGTAGGCAGTGGCCAGCTGGTTTGACAGGTATCGCTGAGTTCTTTCAAGAGCTTTAAGTTTGTCAAGCAAGGGGGTGTGGAAGGGATCGGTAGGTCTTAGAGTTGGGGTTAGGTCCTTACTGGAGGAGGGGCCCCATAGAGAATTTCATAGGAGGTGAGGTTACTCAAAGAAACAGAGGGAGTATTTCTTGCATGAAACAGTGCATAAGGCAGGAGCATAGTCCAACCTTTGATGCCCTCTCTAAGCTTAATTTCGTTAAGGTCTCTTTAATGGTTCTATTAATTTTTTTTAACCTGTCCTGAGCTCTGGGGTCTATAAGCACAATGTAACTTCCAATTTATTCCCAGGGTCCTGGCTAACACCTTACTTACCTGGGTCATGAACGCCGGTCCATTATCAGACAATATACCCTTAGGTAGGCCGTATCATGGAAAAATATCTTTCAGGATTTTTTACCACCATTTGTGCCTTTTTTTGTGTGGAAGGCTTCAATCCATCCTGAAAATATATCTACAAACACTAGGAGATATTGAAGTCCATACCTCGCTGGCTTAATTTCAGTAAAGTCCACTTCCCAGAATTGTCCTGGTCTGGTTGTTCATAGGTGCTATTTTGCAGGAAGCTTGGAAGGGTAAGCATTAACCTATTGACAGAACGGACAGGGTTTTGTTACCCGTTCAGTTATGTCCTTTCGCTGTGAGTCGGTTAGTGGAAAACTCTGTTCTTGATCCTTCAGGAATGCCTGCAGTTTCTTTGAACCAAGGTGTGTGAATTGATGTACATTTTTAACGTAGTGTAGGGATTTCTGAAATTGCAGGCTTGGCTCAGTGAACTTGAGGAGTTCAGTGCCAGTGTTGTTAGATGTTATCAAAAGCTTGCTGGTGCTCAGGGGTCCATTGGAATTGGGCATCTCCCTTTAACAGCGGGTATAAAGGAGAAGTTAAGGACGCAAACACAGGAATCCATAACCTGCAAAACCCAGTAGTCCCAAGAAACTCTCTGTGTTGTCTGCTGCTGGGGGGGGGGGTGTATCTGCACAACCGTTTGTTTTCTGGGCTCAGTGAGCCATCGTTTACCACCCCTAAGGGAATAGCCCAGGAAGACTACTTCTTGCTGGCAAATTTGGGGTTTTTTGGAAGAAGCTCTATACCCGAGTTAAGCAAGCTTATATAATAGTGCTTGGTTCCCAGACTCACAGTTTTCCTTGGTGTTGGCTGCAGTAGCAGGTCATCCACGTATTGAAGCTGGGTGACTTCAGGGTGCATAGGTCTGAAGTTGTTGACATCTCTGTGGAGGGCTTCATCAAAGAGAGTGGGGGAGTTTTTGAACCCCTGTGGGAGTCTAGTCCATGTTAGTTTACCATACGTTCCGGTTTCTGGGTCTACCCACTCAAAAGCAAACAGCAACTGACTGTCTTTATGCAGAGGCATGCAATAGATAGCATCTTTATGTCCATACCATTTCTACTCAGGGTTCAGAGTGATAAGCAGATTGTATGAATTATTTACCATGGGGTGAATTTCCTGCACTCTGTTGTTGATCTCTCTTAGGTCTTGTATGGGGGATAGTCCCCAGTTCCTGGATTTTTTACCGGTAGCAGGGGAGTGTTCCAGGCCGATTGACAGGGCCTTAGGACCCTAAGGCCAGATATTTCTGAATATGGGGCCTTATCCCATCTTTACCTTTTTTGCTCAGAGGATGTTGTTTGACATTGATTGGGGAGGCTGAGGTTTTTAACTCCACTGTTCTTGGAGGTTGTTTCATGGCTAGGCCTAACCCAACAATTTTGCCCAGGCATCTGGGTAATCTGTTATCCATTTCTGGGGTAGCTTGCCTGTTTGATCAGTCTTGGGGTGTGTGAAAAGTGGATGTTCATCTTCGACTGACATTTATAAAGCCATGACTATAGGAGTTTTTAATGAAGGATTTAGAAATTTCATTTTGGGGCCTTCGGGGTTAAAAGTTGTTTTGGCCCGGAGCTTACTGAGCAGATCTCTGCCCATCAATGGGGCCAGGCATTCTGGGATTACTAGGAAGGAATGTTGGATTTTGTCTTTCCCCATGTCCATGGTCCTCTTAGTTGTCTAAGTCTGATATTTACTGCTGTTAGCCCTTTGAACTAGAGATCTTTTATTTGATAGAGGGCCCAGTGGGGCCTTAAGGGCTGAGTATACTGCTGCTGTATCCACTTCAAAGTTTATGGGGTCCCCTTCACTTCAAAAGTTACCCTGAGCTCGGGGAAGGGATCTGAGCCCCGACATTCTTAGTCAACCTCCAGAGTCAGAAAGGCTGTCTGGCGTGGCTTTCTCTTTCTAGGGCACTCTTTGGCTCAGTGTCCTTTTTCTTTACAGTAGGCACATTGATCTGAGGCCAACGGTGGCCTCTGGAGGGGACCCAGGTATCACTTCTTGTCTCCCTGTTTCTTAATTTCTGGCCTATTTATTGTAGTGACCAGGACATTAGTTAATACCTTAATCTGTCTTTTTCATCTCTCATCCTCCCTTTGCTCCCTTTCGTTCTCTCTGTTTCTCTCTTATAGGATACTTTCTCGGCTACTCTGACTAAATTTCTCAAAGTCATATCTTGTAATCCATCTAAGTATTGTAACTTTCTTTTAATATCCAGATCAGCTTGCCCAATGAAGGCCATCATGGCATATGCCTTTTGATCCTCTGCCTGAAGATCGAAAGGAGTATATCTCCTATATGCCTCCATAATTCTCTCTAGAAACATAGAGGGATGTTCATCAGGCCCTTGAATAATCTCTCTTACCTTGGCCAAATTATTTGGTTGCCTAGCGGCCGGTTGGAAACCCACTATTAGGGCCCGGCAATAAGTGGACAGATGCTCCCTACCTTCAAAGGTGTCGGGGTCCCAGTTGGGTAAGTTCAAGGGGAAGCCGGCTTTGATTATGTTGGGAAGTTGTGTTGGTCACCCATCTGGTCCGAGGCTATTTTTTTTTCTAGCTTCCAGGAAGTTTCTCTCTCATTCCTCTGTCATGAAGAGAATCCCTAGGATTTGTTGGCAGTCATCCCAAGTAGGCAGGTTTGAAAACGCCAGGGAGTTCTTTGAGTTCTTTTTGCCAGGCCAGCTTCCTCCAGGGAAGGAGGGGCTGTGTGTGTGACAAGGGGGAGTCATTTGGTGGGAGCCTGGCTGGCCTAGCTTCCTCCAGTGGCGGAGAGGCTGAGTCAGCAGCAGGGGAATCACTTAGAGGTTGTTGGGGGTTGGTGGACGAGGGCAGCGGATAAGAAGGCGAGGAGAGTCCAGTAGAGTCTTGAGACTCAGGGAGAAGAGAGGGTGGAGGAGGAGGAGCAGAGGGTTTGAGAGATAGAATCATGGTGGAAGGAGTAGGAGCGGGGGCAGAGACAAGGAAAAGCTTCACCCATGGAGGAGGAGATTTGCAGAGGTCCTGCAAAGTTGAGATATATGGCTGTTGATCTGGATGTCCATGTGGCCCCGGTTGAAATACAAAATCTCTGACTTTTCGAATTAGTGGGACGTAGATGTTTCTAGGGGCTATCCAACTCCAAAGGTGGGTCATTCTGAGGCACACAGGGTCTGCCAGGTCCAGCGATTTACTGAAAAAGAAAGATTCTGGGCCCTTAAGCGGACTTTGTTCCAGTGATCAAGGGTCAGGAAGAGAGGTGTTGAAGTTCTCTGTCCCAAAATGAGAGATACACAAACAGTGAAAGCAACGACACACTACACTGACAAGACAAGACAATAAAGTCAGGCATTGGACGTCCAATACTGAGGCCATGCCTGAGTAGCCCGCAAAACCTGATGGGCTGGCAATACCGAATCCGAAGCAAAATATCACTGAGTCAAGGAGACTATTGTTCCTCGATTTCCTGAGTCCTCTGGGGCATCCCCCAGGGACGTGGCCTGTGGCTCTGTGACACGTATGTCAGCCTCTGTCAGAGAGAGCTCACGCTCATCACCCATAGCCATTTTGCCAAGCCCTAACCTGAAACCTAAAACCAAAAAGAGTTGCCTTACTTACCCTGAAAGGAGCCCCTTGGGGATCTTTCATCCGCCGCTGTCGGATCTTGCTGGTGCCTCCAGATGTAAAGGTCGGGCAAGCATCGGAGGAAGCGACCACCAAGAGAATGTCTCCTTCAACAGTAAATGGTTTATTATGGGTCCAGCATTCTGGGGCTCAGAGCTCACTTGAATAGAGCAGAGAGCAATGAGAACAGCTTAAGCAGAGCTTATATGCTTTCCTTGGAGAGGGCAGGGAGGGAAGTTTATTGATTGGTCAGGGCAAGTGGGTGGTTTGCGTGCAAACGGGTGAGGGTATACATTTGCAGTTTGGCAGTTGGGGACAGCACATTCTGGAAACAAGATTAGCAAACAGTCCTCAAGACTTCAACAGTGTTTTGTTAAGCATACAGAAAAACAGTAAGTAACAAGTACCTATTTTATTAACCTTTCACCAAAGCCTAATGGAAAGTGAGCATGGATTACTAAACACATCCATGTCCAGGTTGCCTAATGCTCTCAAATCAATCCTATTGGTGACTACATATTTGTTTCTTCTTAAGATAATATATTCAACCTCAACCCTCTTGAAAATGACTAATCCTATCAGTCACTTTATATTTTGTCTGATTTCCTAATGTCTATTGATATCTGCTTTCCTACATATTTTCCCCAGTTCATCATTGTGACTGACTCTTCACATGTGCTGACATTTACATTCACTCTCTATCCGAAACCCTATTGCTAAAGAACTTTTGGTCCAAATCCTATATTACTCTTTTTTCTAACATACCGACTATCTTCCTAATCCTAAAGACTATCCCTTTTTGACTGGATGATCACTTCGACAATCAATCATCCAAGGTACAAGGTCCTATGCCATTGTATATTGATTTATCTGAGACATCTTTGCAGAACATAATTCAAAGCTAAGTATCCCAATCAACAGCCCAATGCCCTTCCTGGATTCAAATCTTATCTAGATTTCTGTTTTCAAACTTATATTTCACCAATATATTCTTGTAAATATCGCAAGTTCCCAATACCATTATTCACTAAGCAGAATGATTCCTAATTCAAATCAAACATGTTATTAAGCCTAACCATACATTGTTCCCTCAAACTAACTTTACAGAAGAGCCGAGACAGAGTTTGTCTTACAATACAGTAATGTAGGGGCTCTTCCACCTGCTGAGAACATCAAAGGACCATGCAGAAATTATACCCTTAAGAAGTTGCAGGCAGCTATGAAGGACCTAAGAGGGAAAAAGTCATATTCCATGGCAAACAACCGGGTCAGTATGAAGAGATGTGTTTGAATCAGCCTCTCCTTTCTTAATGTAGAGAACTGATCAAACCATGCCTGTGTGGAGAGCTGTTTCCAGGTGCCTATGGTTGATATACCATTCTAACTTGTGAAAGTGTCAAAGGATGTAGGGGCAGCCTCCATTTCATGCGACCTTTCGAAGCAACTGTTAGGACAAAGTGGTGGCCAATGTAGTGACCTCATTCAGTTCCTGAAGGAAGTGACCTCACCTCTCTTCCTTGGTCATCAAAAAATCTGAAATTGTGATGCAGGAAGCCAGGCACCCAGAGCCAGTCCCAGTCCCAGTCCCAGTGGTCTCACTTGTTTGGATTTACCAAGGACAGAGTCAGTCTTCCTTGGTACCGACTGATATGAGCATTGTCAAATGGCAGAAGATCTCTGAAGAGGGGCCTTTCCTGAGAAAGCAGGTATTGGTTCACCACTGGCTCCTGACAACTTCACAGAGTTGGCAAAGGAGACCAGATCTGAGAAAGGGCAGGCCATTTCAGGGGAACATAGTATGGCCCACCAGTTCTAGGACACTCCGGATAGTCACAGACCTACTTGGGTTAAGGAGGTGCCTTTGTGGGTGTGGAGTGAGTTTGTGGTTTTCTCTCATGTTCTGGGAATAGGTAGGAAAGGCTGTTTGTTTGGGTTGGAGTGGCCTGTTTCTAGTAAGTCGTTTGACAAGGCTAGTGTTTCTATGTCTGAGTATCCCACTGTGTCCGTGGTTGTAGACATTAGAAAAGAGAAGGCATCAAAGGATGTGTCCTGTCTAGTAGAAAACTTCCCAGCATTCATCCTGCCTAATTAAAGAATGGACTGTGGTTTGCCTTATGGATGGGCAACACCTACTAAATTCCTAAGTTCCTGTTTTCTTCCTGAATTCTGGCCACTCTCCAGAATAGGCTCATGGTTTTGTTTCCAAGATATGTACCACCTCCAAGCTCTGAGACATGTCTATATACTTGATAGCTGTAGAGAATGGGAACATCTTAGAAAACTCAGATATCAGTGTGACCAGTAAATTTTCAGTGGAGAAATCCTGCTTTGGTTCATTTGCTTACCTATGGTTCTGTTGTCCTGAATGTCGGGAAGGTCTTTGCCTCAGGCCACCCCTTTGTGAAGCCTGAAGAAAACAATTTTCAAATGGAAATGAATGGGCATCACCTGTGGTTCTTTGCTTAATTGCTTCTAAAAGGATGTGTCTAAATCAGCCTCTTGGCCCTGTATGAGGTTGTGGCTTAGATTCTCAGCACATGATGGATCTAAGGATAGATTCCATGTGTGCAATCAAAACCAAAATGGCCAAAAATCTGTCATTGTTGATCAGTCTCTTGCCTTCCTCTGTTAGGATTCTGACCTCTGTCAAGTGAGAATAGGGATCCTTTAAGTCAAATGAGTTCTTTGAAGAACTGCAGAGGTGCTTGTGTTTTCTTGTGACTCCAAATCACTTAAAGAATCTATCCCTGAGAGTCAGTAGGACTCAAATTGAAGAAGCAGAGCAGTATTCATGGCAGGCCTATTGGATCACTCCAGGTTCACAGGAAGGGTGACGATGCCACCCTGACTTTAGGCAAATGAGGGGCAAGGAAGATTATTTTGGACACTCTCTTGGGATGCGTCCCACATGAAAAACTCTAGCCAGAGGTAATGATGAGTGTCTATATGGAAGAAGGTAAGGACCATGTGGGAATGTTTTGGTTTTAAGTGTAGTCATTCATGTGGCAGTTGGAAGAGATGACTGGATCCACCTGGGCTTGAACTCTGGTGTCATTCCCCTTAAACACTGAGTTCTGGATCAATCATCAAAGAAGTATTGCCATGAATTGTGTTGGGAATTTAGGAGGCCACGCATGAGAGTCTCCATTGGAAACTGAGATCTAGTCCTAGGGTGGCTTTCCACAGAGCACTGGGAATCTCAGCCAGGATATCACATTATTTTATTCTGAAAGACTTGGAAGCCATATTTGCTAGTCAAAACACACATGGACCTCAATTGTAGACCTCGATGGGCCTGGATTCATGTGACCTTTAGGCCACTCTTTGGGAAGCCTTGCCTGTGAGAGTTCTCCAAAGCTTTCATTGAAATGAGCTTCCTCACCATTGAATGATTCCTGAATGATTTGAAAGCCATAGTGCTTCCAACTTCATATTTGAAAATTTGCTAGATAAATACCATGAAATTTTTGAAATTCTAATGACCAGGTGGCAATGAAGAACCTTTGGATGTCCTGTTGCTGATCACGAGTGTACCAGACAGTGCCTTGATTGACTGGTTTTGATGAAAATGGTGTAAAACAGAGATCTCAGTAATTTGGATCCTGCTGAGTAGTGGGCCTAGAGCAGTAGTGAGCAAATGTGTGATAAAACATCTGAGGTGGGGCCATGTGGATCTGCCATTGGCTTCCAAATGGCTTGTGACTGACATGGTGCAGCGAGCAGACCCTTATATGTAAAGGCAACTTGTTATATGGAGAGGTTTCAGGGCAATGTTCAGAATCAGGTTGCTATGGTCAAGGGGGCATCCTATGTGGTATACAAGCCCTGTTGGTGCATTCTCCTGCAGACCCTGATCCACCACACGTGACAGAACTCGCTGCAGCTCTGAGTCCCAGTTGAACTCCTTGTATTTCGTGAAGCAAATACCAAACTCTGAGTGCAGCAGGAAGAAACATTATGAAAAGTGGAGGATGATGAAATGGCTTCGCAGTCCACATGGGGAGACACTTAGCCCCCAGTGGCCACAGATTACCTACAAAGCAAGAATTCAGCACTGCTGCTTCATGTTTATTGGAAAATTATAAACCATGTCCTCCAGATCACAGAGATGAAGACCCAGCTTTGATGGTCTCACTAGAAAGGAAGCTAAAGCTCCTGACAGCAACATATATTTCAAGTGCCCAACCTAAAGGCAGTTTCTCCAGACGTCTTTAGGCAGGCAAATCTCCATGTTTGTAGAGTTTTTACACTGTCCCTTACTTTTGGAAACTCCTCTACAATCTCCAAGGTTGTGAACCCTAAGCATTTTCAATTTCAGATATGTATTCAAAGAATTTCTAACTCTTCTCCTCTAATTGTGTCTTACTTGGGGTGAAGGTAATGTCAAGGCATTGTTCTGAATGAGAGTGGGAAAATTTTTTTGTAGTACACATTTGCATACACATTGATCCATTTTCCAATTTTCCATTCGAAATACTGAATCCCTGACACTAACTCATACCCTACTAGACTCTGACTACTAATCCTAATATGATGGAGAAAAATACCCCAAAAGAATGAAAATACAAGCAGTTCAGAGGAAGCATGGTGTATAGTTGGACTTCCCTCTTGCATGATAAAGGGTCGGTTTTATAAATCTACTCAATTTTTAATTGAAATAGTCCTCCATGTGTTTTTTTTAAAGAGAGAGTGAGAGAGGAGAGAGAGAATTCTATAATATTTATTTTTTAGTTATCGGCGGACACAACATCTTTGTTTTCACGTGGTGCTGAGAATCGAACCCATGCCGCACGCATGCCAGGCGAGCACGCTACCACTTGAGCCACATCCGCAGCTCTCTCCATGCGTTTTTAAAGTTAACAAATATGTGAATTCCTGTCTCCCTTTCTCTGTAGCCTACTCAGCACTTGTACTTTTTATATGCACATATAGATTCCTACTTGGTATCACACATATATTTTTATGAGTTGGCTGAATTGGCAGAAACAAATTGTAAGAAGAGATCAGTGCTCCTAAACGCTGTTGGAACTGAAAATTCAAACTATGGGTGAGCTTCCTATTAGAACAATATTATACATAAACCCATGTTTAGTAAAATAAATATTTTTGCTTCTGTGGATGATATATATTACATGATGAATTACGATTGGCATATATATATTGATACTTTTTAATGAATTTTTGTGGTTTTTTTTGTATATATATATATATATATATATATATATATATATATATATATATATATACACTCTACAGATTTTATAAAATATGAAATATATGTGTCTTATATACACTCCATAAATTCATTCATGTTCATGTATGTGGATTTATAATCAACATTTCACAAGATTATTCTCAGAAATAATCATCTACCTGAAATACATATTTGTTTCCCAGTGCTGAAAACTAACTTCAATCAATGGTGCTTACAAATCCTAATATTTCTGCAGTAACTGACCCAGTTTAACATCAATGCAAATAGATTCCTAGGGGACATGATGTCTATTTTGACGTTCATTTTAATTCAACACTGGTACATTACTATTTCTTCAGTTTTTGCACATCATAGGATATATATTTCATTCACAAGTTCACAAAATTATAGGAATTTGTTTCACTTTTAATCACTTTCTGCTTCAGAACACATGTATTCCTCCATGTTACTTGACTGGTCTTTTCATGAGACTTCTTTCCATACACATTATTTTCGATTTCCATAATCAATTTTGAAGCTAAACCCACACACTCTTCAAGATAAACCATAACATTAATATTACCATTAGATGTATAAGTGGTTGGAATAAATGTGTGTATATCAATATAAGATTTCCTGTACATTTTCACATTTCAATTCAATCCATTATTAAAGTTGGAACCAGGTATGTTATTTATTCACAGTATGGTCTATTAATGCATTATCTCTATATTCATAGACACAGTGTACACCTCTTTGTTCCCCCAATACTAATTTATACCTCTTCAAAACATTGCTCCCAGAAATGGTAGAAGAAATATTCATGTCACCTTATCTATCTATATATGTGTGTGTGTGTGTGTGTGTGTGTGTATATATATATATATATATATATATATATATATTTCTTTTTTTATCACAGTAATATTCTGGACACAAAAAACAAAGGTCACACTCATGATTGTATCAAAGCCTAAATGGAAAGTGAGCATGAATTACTAAAAACAACCATGTCCAGGTTGCCTAATGCTCTCAAATGTAAATCCTATTGGTGACTACATATTTGTTTCTTTCTAAGATTATATATTCAACTTCAAGGCTGTTGAAAATGTCTAATTCTATCACTCAGTTTATACTTTGCCTGATTTCCTTATATCTCTATTGATATCTGCTTTCCTACATATATTCCGCAGTTCATCATTGTGTCTGACACTTCACATATGCTGACATTTACATTCAATGTCTACCCGAGACCCTATTGCTAAAGAAATTTTGGTCTAAATCCTATACTCACTTTTATTTCTAAACCTACTGACTATCTTCCTAATCTTACTGATTATTGCTTTTTGACTCGATGTTCTCTTCGACAATTAATCATCCAAGGTATAAGGTCCTAAACCATTGTATTTCAATTTATCGGAGACATATATGCAGAACATAATTCAAACCTAAGAATCCCACTCAAGGACCCAATGCCCTTCTGACTTCCAATCTTACCTAGATTTCTGTTTTCATACTTACATTTCACCTATATATTCTTGTAAATATCACAGGTTCCCAATACCATTATTCATGCGGCAGAGAGATTCCTAACCCAAATCAAACATGTTATTAACCCTAAACATACACTCTTCCCTCAATCTAACTTTACAAAAGAGGAGGGACAGAGTTAGTCTTACAATACAGGAATGTAGGGGATCTTCCACCTTCTGAGAACATCAAAGGTCCATGCAGAAATGATCCCTGGAGAAGATGTAGGCAGCTATGAAGGACCTGATAGAGGAAAAGTCATCTTTTATGGTAAACAACCTGATCATGATGAATGGATGTGTCTGAATCAACCTCTATCTTCTAAATGTAGAGAAGATGGACCAAATCAGGCCTGTGTGGAGAGCTCTTCCCAGGTGCCAATGGTTGATATACCATTCTAACTTGTGAAAGTGTGACAGAAAGTAGGGACAGACTCCATCTCATGGGACCCTTAGAAGTAACTGTTAGGACAAAGAGGTTGCCAAGGCAGTGACCTCATTCAGTTCCTGAAGGAAGTAACCTCACTGCACTTCCTTGGTGATGGAACTCTCTGAACTTGGGATCCAGGAAGAGAGGCACCCAGAGCCAGTTGCAGTCCCAGTCCCTGTGGTCTCACTTGTTTCAATTTACCAAGGACAGAGTCAGTCTTTCTTAGTACCAACAGATGTGAGGATGGCCAAATGCCAGGAAAGCTCTGAAGAAAGGCCTTTCCTGAGAAAGCAGGTATTGGTTCACCGCTGGCTCCTGACAACTGCACAGAGTTGGCCAAGGAGACCAGATTTGAGATATAACAGGCCATTTTTGGCGAATATAGTATGGCCCACCATTCAGAGGACACTCCACAAAGGAGGTGCCTTTGTGGGTGTAGGTGTGTGTATGGTTTTTTTCTCAGGTTCTGAGAAGATGTAAGAAAGGCTGTTTGTTTGAATTGGCGTGGACTGTTTCTAGTAAGTCCTTTGACAAGGCGAGTGCTTCTATGTCTGTGTATCCCACTCTGTCCGTGGTTGTAGACATTAGAAAAGAAAATGCATCAATGGATGTGTCCTGTCTAGGAGAAAGCTTCGCAACATTCATCCTGCCCGATTTATTAATGGACTGCGGCTTTCCTTATTGAAGGGCAAAACCTGCTATCTTCCAAAGTTTCTGTTTACATCCTGAATTCTGGACACTCTCCAGAATTGCCTCATTGTTTTGTGACCAAGATATGTACTACCTCAAAGCTATGTGATATGGCTATGTACTGGATAGCTGAAGGGAAAGGCGAGCATCTAGGAAAACTCAGATATCAGTGTGACCAGGAAAGTCTCAGTGGAGAAACCCTGCTTTGTGCGTTTTGTTTACCTATTGTTCTGTTGCCCTGAATTTCAGGAAGGTTTTTGCCTCAGACCACTCCTTTGTGAATATGAATTCAATCCATTATTTAAAGTGGAACCAGCTATACTATTTATTCACAGTATGGTCTATTCATGAATTATCTGTATATACATAGACACAGGGTACAGCTTTTTGTACAACCAATACTTATGTATATGTCTTCAAAATATTACTCACAGAAATGGTGAAAGAAATACTGATGTCACCTAATCTACATATACATTTTATCACAGTAATATTCTGGACACAAAATGCAAAGTTCACACTTATTATTGTACTAAAGCCTAAATGGAAAGTGAACATGGATTACTTCCATGTTCAGGTTGCCTAATGCTCTCAAATATCAATCCTATTGGTGACTACATATTTTTTTCTTCCTAAGATTATATATTCAAAATCAACCCTGTTGAAAATATCTAATCATATCACTCACTTTATACTTTGCCTGATTTTGTAATATCTCTTTTTTTAATGTTAGGATGAGCCAATTTAGTACTTTTTAAAATTTTTATTTTTTTCATCTTTCATAAATTTGATTCAAGTGAGTTATGCATTTCCATTTTTACCCCAAATACAGATTGCAGAATCACATCAGTTACACATTCACAATGTTTACATAATGCCATATTAGTGACTGTTGTATTCTGCTGACTTTCCTATCCCCTACTATCCCCCCTCCCCTCCCCTTTCATTTTCCCTCTCTACCTCATCTGTTATTGTTCCGTTCTCTCCCTTCCCCCCCCTTTCCCCTCACAACCTTGTATATGTGATTTCGTATAACGATGAGGGTTTCCTTCCGTTTCCATGCAATTTCCCTTCTCTCTCCCTTTCCCTCCCATCACTTGTCTCAGTTTAATGTTAATATTTTCCTCATGCTCTTTCCCTCTGTTCAGTTCTTACTTGCTCTCCTTAAATCAAAGAAGACATTTGGCATTTGTTTTTTAAGGATTGGCTAGCTTCACTTAGCATAATCTGCTCTAATGCCATCCATTTCCCTGCAAATTCCATGATTTTGTCATTTTTTAGTGCTGCATAATACTCCATTGTGTATAGATGCCACATTTTTTTTATCCATTCATCTATTGAAGGGCATCTAGGTTGGTTCCACAGTCTGGCTTTTGTGAATTGTGCTGCTATGATCATTGATGTGGCAGTATCCCTATAGCATTCTCTTTTATGGTCCTCAGGGAATAGTCCAAGGAGGGCGATAGCTGGGTCAAATGGTGGTTCCATTCCCAGCTTTCCCAGGAATCTCCATACTGCTTTCCATAATGGCCGCACCATTTTGCAGTCCCACCAGCAATGTACAAGTGTACCCTTTTCCCCACATCCTTGCCACCACTTATTATTGTTTGACATCCTAATGGCTGCCAATCTTACTGGAGTGAGATGGTATCTTAGGGTGGTTTTGATTTGCATTTCTCTGACTGCTAGAGAAGGTGAGAATTTTTTCATGTACTTATTAATTGATTGTATGTCTTCTTCTGAGAAGTGTCTGTTCAGGTCCTTGGCCCACTTGTTGATTTTGTAATATCTCTATTGATATCTGCTTTCCTACATATTTTCCCCTGTTCATCATTGTGACTGACCCTTCAAGTGGGCTGATATTTACTTTCACACTTTAACCCAAACCCTATTGCTAAAGAACTTTTGTTCCAAATCCTATACTCACTCTTTGTTAACCTACCGAATATCTATCTAATCCTACCGACTATCCCTTTTTGACTGGATGTTCTCTTCGAATTTTAATCATCCAAGGTACAAGGTCCTATGCCATTGCATATCGATTTATCTGAGATATCTGTGCACAACATAAATCAAAGCTAAGTATCCCAATGAAGGGCCCATTGCCTCTCTGGGCTTCAAAATTACCTAGACATCCTTTTTTTCATTTATATATTTCACCTCTATATTTTTAAAAATATCCCAGGTTCCCAGTACCATTATACATCCAGCAGAATGATTTCTAACATCAAACATTTTATTAACCCTAACAATACACTGTTCCCTCAATGTAAATTTAATGAAGAGCAGGGACAGAGTTGGTCTTACAATACAGGAATGTAGGGGATCTTTCACCTGTTTAGAACCACAAGTTCAATACAGAAATGATCCCTGGAGAATATGTAGTCAGCTATGGAGGACCTGAGAAAGCAAAAGTAATCTTCCATGGCAAAATACCTGGTCAGGATGACGGGATGTGTCTGAATCAGAACCTCTCTTCTCAATGTAGAGGAGATGGACCAAACCAGGCCTGTGTGGAGAGCTATTACCGGGTTCCTATGGTTGATATACCATTCTAACTTGTGAATGTTTCACAGGAAGTAGGGGAAGCCTCCATTTAATGAGACACTTGGAAGCAACTGTTAGGATAAAGTGGTTGCCAAGGCAGTGACCTAATTCAGTTCCTGAAGGAAGTGACCTCACCTTACTCCCTTGGTGATGGAACTCTCTGAACTTGGGATCCTGGAAGCCAGGCACACAGAGCCAGTCCCAGTACCAGTCCCAGTGGGTTCACTTGTTTGGAATTACCAAGGACAGAGTCAGTCTTTCTTTGTACCTACTGATGTTAGAATGGCCAAAAGCCAGGACACTCTGAAGAGGGGCCTTTCCTGAAAAAGCAGGTAGTGGCCCACTGCTGGCTCCTGACAACTTCATAGAGTTGGCCAAGGAGACCATATTTGAGACAGGACAGGACATTTCGGGGGAACATTGTGTGGCCCACCAGTCAGAGGACACTCCATAGAGTCACAGACCTACTTAGGGTAAGGAGGTGCCTTTGTGGGTGTGGTTGTGAGTTTGTGATTTTGTCTCATGTTGTGAGAATAGGAAGGAAAGGTGGTTTGTATGGTTTGGAGTGAACTGTTTCTTGTAAGTCGTTTGAAAAGGCGAGTGATTCTATGTCTGTGTATCCCATGGTGTCCGTGGTTGTAGACATTAGAAAAGAGAGTGCATCAATGGATGTTTCCTGTCTAGTAGAAAGCTTCCCATTTCATCCTGCCCAATTTATGAATGGATTGCGGCTTTACTTAAAGATGGGCATAACCTACTACATTCCTAATTTCCAGGTTTCTTCATGAATTCTGTTCACTCTGCAGGATAGGCTCATGGTTTTGTGTCTAACATATGTACCACCTCCAAGCTCTGTGACATGGTCATGTACTGGATAGCTGAAGGGAATGGCGAGCATCTCAAAAAACTCAGATATCAGTGTGACCAGGAAATTCTCAGTGGAAAAACCCTGCTTTGGGCATTTTGCTTATATATTGTTCTGTTGAACTGAATGTCAGGAAGTTCTTGCTCTGGCCACCCCTTTGTGAAGCCTGAAGTAAACAGTTTTCAAATGGAAATGAATGGGCATCACCTGTGGCTCTTTGCTTAATTGCTTTGGAAAGGGATGTGTCTGAATTAGCATCTTGGCCCTGTGTGAGTTTGTGGCTTAGATTCTCAGCACCAGATGGATCTAAAGAAAGATCCCATGTGTGCATCTAAAACCAAAATGGCAAATAGACCAGTCATTTTGGATAAAGTCTCGCTTTCCTCTGTGAGGTTCCTGACCTCTATCAAGTGAGAATAGGGATCCTTTGTGTCAATTGAGTTCTTCAAAGCCCTGCAGAGGTGCTTGGGTTTTCTCATGACTCTAATTCACATAAACAATCTATACCTCTAACTCAGTAGGCCTCAAATTGAAGAAGCGCTGCAGTATTAACGGCATGCCTATTTGATCACTCCTGGTTCACAGGAAGTATGTCCAGGCCACCCTGACTTTAGGCAAATGAGGGGCAAGGGAGCTTATTTTGGACACTGTCTTGGACTGCGCCCCTCATGGAAACATCCAGCCAGAGGTTATGATGAGTATCTATATGGAAACAGATGAGGGCCATGTGGGAGTGTTTTGGTTTTAATTGTGGTCATTGTGTGGCAGTTAAAGGAGATGCCTGGGTCCACATGGGCTTGAACTCTGGTGTGATTACACTTAGAGAGTGCATTCTGGATCTGATCTCAGAGAACTTGTGCCATGTATTGTGTTGGGATTCTAGGAGGGCACGCATGAGAGTCTCCCTTGGAAACTGAGATCTAGGCCCAGGGTGGCTTTCCACAGAGCACTGGGAATCTCAGCCAGGATATCACATGATTTTTTTTTTCTGAAAGACTTGGCAGGCACGGGTGACAGTCAAAACACACATGGACCTCACATTGTAGACCTCAGTGGGTCTGATTTTATGTGACATTTTGGCCACTCCCTGGGAAGCCTTGTCTGTAACAGTTCTACAGAGCTTTCATTGAAATGAGGTTTCTCATCATTTAATGGTTCCTGTACGAATTGAAATCCACAGTGCCTCCAACTTCATCCGTGAAAAATGGCTAGATAAATACAATAAAATTATTGAAATTTCCATGACCAGGTGGCACTGTAGAAAATTTGGAAAACCGGTTGCTGATCATGAGTATACCAGACAGCACCTTGATTGACTAGGTTTCATCAAAATGGTGTAGAACAGAGATGCCAGTAAATTGGAGCCTGCTGAGTAGTGGGCCTAGAGCAGTGGAGGGGGGGTGTGTGATGAAACATCTGTGGTGGGGCCATGTTGATCTTCCATTGGCTCCGAAATGCCTTGTGACTGACATGGTACAACCACCAGACCCTTATATGTAACGGCATCTTGTTATATAGAGAGGTTTCAGGGAAATGTTGAGAATTATGTTGCTATGGTCAAGGGGAAAAGCTTTGTGGAATAGAAGCATTGTTGGTATATTCTCTTGCAGACCCTTACCCACCACACGTGACAGAACTCCCTCAAGCACTGTGTCCCAGGTGATCTTTTTTTACTTCATAAGCAAATACCAAACTCCCAGTGCAGCAGCAAGAAACACCAGGAAAAGTAGAGGATGACCAAATGGCTTCACAGTCCACACGCAGAGACACTTAGGCCCCAGTGGACACAGTTTACCTACATAGAGAGAATTCAGCACTGCTGCCTCATGTTCATTGGAAAATATGAAACCATGTCCTCCAGGTCGCATAGATGCACACCCAGCTTTGATGGTCTCAGTACAAAGAAAGCTCTTTACGAAAACATATATTTCAAGTGCCCAACCTCAGAGGCAGTTTCTCAAGAAGTCTTTAGGGCAGCAGAGCTCCATGTTTGTGGAGTGCTTACCCTGTCCCATACTTTTGAAAACTCCTCTACGACCTCCAAGGTTGTGAACTCATGAGAATATTCATTTCCAGATATGTATTCACAGAATTTTTAACTCTTCTCCTCTAATTGTGTCTTACTTGGGACGAGGGTAATGTCTAGGCATTGTTCTGAATGAGAGTGGGAAGATTTTTATGCAGCATATATTTGAAATACTAAATCCCTGACACTAACCCATTTCCTACTAGACTCTGACTACTAATCCTAATATGATGGAGAAACATAACCCAAACAGAATAGAAATACAAGCATTTCAGAGGAGGCAGGGTGTATAGTTGGACATGCCTTTTGAAATATATAGGGTAGGAGTTATAAATCTAGTCAATTTTTAATTGAAATAGTTCTACATGTGTTTTTAAAGTTAACAAATATATGAATTACTGTCTTCCTTTCTCAGTAGCCTATTCAGCACATGTGTTTTAATATGCACATATAGAATCCTACCTGGTGTCACACGTACATTCTCGTGAGGTGGCTGACATGGCACATACAAATTGTGAGAAGTGATCACTCCTCCTAAACAATGTTGGAACTGAAAATTCAACCCATGGGTGAGCTTCCTATTTGAACAAACTTGTATAAAAATCCATATTCATTAAAATGAATATTTTTGGATATGATGATGATATATATTTCATGATGAATTTCAATTGGCATATATATTGCTATTTTTAATATATATATATATATATATATATATATATATATATATATATATATATATATATATAACATGTGTCTTATTATGCACTCCCTAAATTCATTCATATTGATGTATTTGGATTTTTAATCAACTTTTCACAAGATTATTCTCAGTAATATTCATCCACCTGAAATACATATTTGTTTCCTAGTACTGAAAACTAACTTCTTTGAATGGTGCAAACATATCCTAACATTTCTACAGTAACTGACCCTGTTTAACATCAATTCAAGTAGATTACTATGGGACATGATGTGTATTTTGATGTTCAATTTTATTCAACACTTCTACATTACTATTTATTCACTTTATGCACATCATAGGATATATATTTCATCCACAAGTTAGCAAATTCATACGCATTTGTCTGACTTTCATTCACTTCGTGCTTCAGAACACATGTATTCATCCATGTTTCTTGACTGATCTTTTCATGAGACTTCTTTCCAAACACATCATTTTCGATTTCCATAATCACTTTTGAAACACTTCAAAAGTTACCTTGAGCTTGGGGAGGGAATCTGAGCCCCGACTTTCTTAGTCATCCTTCAGAGTCAGAATGCTGGCTGGTGTGGCTGTCGCTTTTTAGGGCAATTTTGGCCCAGTGTCCTTTTTTCTTTAGAGTAGGCACATTGATCTGAGGCCAGGGTGGCCTCTGGCATGGGCCAATGTTATCCCTTCTTGTCTACCTGTTTCTTAATTTCTGGCCTATTTGTTTTTGTGACCAGGACCTTAGTCAACGCCTTAGTCTGCCTTTTGTTTCTTTTATCCTCCCCTTGCTCCCTTCTCTTCCTCAGTTTCTCTCTTATAGTATACGTTCTTGGCTTCTCTGACTAAATCTCTGAAAGTCATATCTTGTAATCAATCTAGCTTTGTAACTTTGTTTTAATATCCAAGCCAGTTTGCCCAATAAAGGCCATCGTGACAGATGCCTTTGATTCTCTTCCTGAGGATCAAAAGAAGTATATCTCCAATATGCCTCCATAATTCTCTCTAGAAACATAGTGGGAGAATCATCAGGCCCTTGAATAATCTCTCTTACCTTGGCCAAATTACTTTGTTGCTAGCGGCTGCTTGGAGACACACTATTAGAGCCCGGTGATAAGGGGACAGATGCTCGCTACCTTCAAAGATTTTGGGGTCTCAGTTGGGTGGGTTCAAGGGAAAGTCGCCTTTGATTATCTTGGGAAGTTGTGTCAGACGCAGATCTTGTTTGAGGGATTTTTTTTCTAGCTTCCTGGAGGATTCACTGTTGTTCCTCTGTCATGAAGAGAATCCCTAGGAGTTTTTGGCAGTCATCCGAAGTAGGCTGGTGTGAAAACATCAATGACTCAACCAGACCTGAGAGCCTGGTGGGGTCCTCAGAAAAAGGGGGATTATAATTTTTTTAAGTTATATAGGTCTGACGAGGAGAAAGGCTAATACTGGTAGGCTTGCATTTTTTCCCCGTGGCCATCGTCAATCATTGGCCCATAGGGATGGAGGGGGAGCATCCCAAGAGTTCCAGGGTTTTCAATCATTCACCGCCAGCGAGTTCCTTTAGATGGTACAGCTTCCTCCAAGGGAAGAGGTGCTGTGTGTGCCGCAAAGGAATTATCTGGAGGGCGCTGGGCCGGCATAGCTTCCTCCAATGGAGGAGAGGCTGAGTCAGCAGCAGGGGAATCACTTAGAGGGTGTTGGATTTTGGGGGACAAGGGCAGGGGATAAGGAGTGGAAGGAGACTCCAGTAGAGTGAAATCTGGTGACTCAGGGAGAACAGAGGGTGTAGGAGGAGGAGGATCAGAGGATTTGAGAGTTCCTGGGGGAAGGAGTCAGAGTGGGGGCAGTGACAAGGAAAGGCTTCACCCATGGAGGAGGAGATATGCAGAGTTCCCGCCGAGTTAAGATATATGGCTGTTGATCCAGATGGCTATGTAGCACCGGCTGAAAGACAATATCTCTGACTTTTTTAAATTAGTGGGAAGTAGAAAGATCCTTCTAGGGGTAATCCAAATCCAAAGGTGGGCCATTCTGAAGCACAGAGAGTCTGCCACATCCGGCGCTTTACTGAAAAACAAAGATTCTGAGCCCTTAAGTGGACTTTGGTCCAGTGATCAAGTATCAGGGACAGAGGCATTGAAGTGCTCTGTCCCATAATGAAAGATACAGAAACAGTTAAAGCAATGAAACATGACACAGACAAGACAAGGCAATGAAGACAGGCAATGGACGTCCAACACTGAGACCAGGACTGAGGAGCCGGCAAAACCCGATTGACTGGCAATACCGAATCCGAAAAAAAATATCAATGAGTCCAGGAGACTATCTCGTCCCCATAAATTTACGGGAAGATGATCCAATACATATGGCTGTAGAGTTCCTTCACATCCTTCAGGATCCTTCCAATCTAATACCATTGCACTTCTATGGGGATTATACGCTACTCCTAGGCCTCGAAGCGTTTGAGTGGCTTGTTGTAATGGCCAATGTTTTGGCCATTCTTGACGAGAGATGATGCTAAGGTCTGCGTCTGTATCCAGTAGCCCATTAAATTCATGCCCTTGAATATTTAGTTTAAGCATGGGGCCAGAATCTAAATTTAAAGAAAGCATAGCCCAATCTACACCTGTGGAGCCTAATCACTTGGAACCTCTTTCTACAGTACGACTGGAAAATTTTTCACGTAGGCTGGGTATTATTAGTAACTGTGCTATTCTATCTCCTGGTGAAATTACTAATATACCCTTTGGAGAACTGGCTATAATTTTTATTTCACCTTCATAGTTGTGATCAATTACCCCAGGACTTATCATAAGTCCTTTTAGAGTAGAAGAGCTGCGTCCCAATAATAAGCCTACTGTTCCTTTGGGAAGAGGTCCTTTTACCCCTGTGGAAATGAATTGAACTCCCATCTCTGCAGTTAGTACTGCTCTGGCAGAGTCACAGATGTCTAACCCTGCGCTCCCTCTGGTTTTTCTGATGAGGGATCTGATGGACAATGTGTCCTGGGCACTACCCTGATGTGGTTGATGAGTTTCTCCAGTGCTGCGTATATTTGTGGTTTTGGGCCCCGGAGAATTGAGCCCCCTTGTCCATTTTTTTGGCAAAGGAGCTCCATGTTTTTGTCCATGATATTGTGGATAAACACCTGGTCCTTGTTCGTTTTTTGATAATGGTGTACCCTCTATGGTGGTTTGAGAACAGCATTCATTAGCCCAAAGTCTCCCTCTATGGCATCGTGGACAAATACCTGGTATTCTACTCCTTTGATACCTAGTTTTGTTAAACCCTCCTCCTATGGGACAATTCCTTTTAAAATGTCCTGTTTTTTCACAATTGTAGCATGTTCTTGGCCTGGCATCTAAAGCCTGTTTTACTGCAGCTGCCACAATTTGCCCTTGTTCATTAATGTCTCTGGCATCTAAAGCCTGTTTTACTGCAGCTTCCACGACTTGCTCTTGTTCTTTAATGTCTCTACACAATTTAATATATGTGTTTAAATCTTCCTTTTTTCAATGGTCTAATGATATCTTTGCACCAACGATTCGCTTGCTCATAAGCCAGTTGTTTTAGTAATGGCATTGCTTGTTGTGTATTTCCAAAAACTCTGGTAGCTGTTTGAATAAGCCTATCTACAAATTCAGCATAAGGTTCATTAGCTCCTTGTATTACCTTAGATAACTGACCTTGTAAACCTCCATTTCCTTGAAAAGTCTTCCATGCCTTAATTGCATCTATAGCAATCTGTGCATATACACCAGGATCATATGCACATTGCTGCTGCTGATCCTCATAAGGTCCCTTTCCTAACAATATATCTAGATTTCTCTGAGGATAACTAGCTGCTGCATTTTGCCTAGCCGTCTCCTTGCAAAATTCCTCATTGGCAATCTTCCATAACAGGTATTTCCTCCATTTAGCACAGCTTTACACATATTAGCCTAATCTGCTGGCTTCATGTTCATGTTGTTAATGGATTTGATAATGCTTACAGTGAAGGGTGCTTGAGGACCCTAGGTTGTTACAGCCTCTGTTAGCTGCTTCACTGTTTTGAAATTTAAAGCATGGTAATCTCACTGCCCTCCTGCCTCAAATACTGGGCATGTTAATATTTGAGATCTTGTCTCAGGATTCCAACTATCAACTGTGGGGGTTGGGGGCCTCCCAGCATATGGAGGTGGCCTTGTTAGTTGGACACTTACTTCCTCTGGTGATAGAAAGGTGTTAGTAGCAGTCTCCTGTAGAGGTTGTGCTGTTGGTTGGACACTTACACCCTCTGGTGATAGAAAGGTGTTAGTAGTAGTCTCCTGTTGTAACTTTCCCCCTGATGGCTTTTTCTGTTTTACACTTTCTTCCTCTGTCTGACTGGCTTGAAAGGCCTTCTCTTTTACTTGATTTTTTTCCTCTGTCTGACTAGTTCGAGAGACCTTTTCTTTTACTTGAATTTTTTCCTCTATCTGACTAACTTGAGAGACCTTCTATTTTACTTGAATCAATATGTCTTCTCCTTCCTCTACCATTGTCTGAACTGAAGGCTTTCCACTAAGCAAACAAGGTACAAACGTCCACAATAGCAATGTGCCAACTGGCAGAGTCCCTGGGCTTTTCTTTCCTATTCTTTTTAAATCTTCACCATGATGGTTCCATTGTGATATATTTAACAACTCCTCCTGAAAAAGCCATGGGCTACATTTTTGTATTGTATCAACGTATGCCCTGACTTTTCTTGATTTTACTGAGATGCCTCCTTCCTCTAACAATTTACTGAACACTCTTTCAGTTTTTTTTTTTGTTTTTTACTAATTTCTGATCCCGTATTTCTACTATAATACAACCCAACAAGATGACACCAAACAAAACAGCTCCTCAGGAAAAGCCGTCAGAGCCCAACTGCCACCACAGGCTTCCCACAAGCCTCTCCCTCAAACACAAGTCTCCTCCTCTTGAGGCTGATTGGCTGGGTCACGTGGGCGAAGCCAAAAAGTCCCCCAATGAACAGTTCCATGGTCTGAAAGGGCAGGGAACCAGCCCAATGTGCATCACCACAGAGGAGCCAATCAGCTAGATGTTGCTGGGGCCGCTGTGAGAAAATCATCCGCTGGCAGTCTGAAAGGTCGGGGAAACCGCTCATTGAGCATCTCAATGAGCATCACCACAGACAAGCAAATCAGCTAGATGATGCTGGGGCCGCTGTGAGCCAATCATCAGCCGGCAAATGGAAGTTTGCTGGCAGCTGCAAGTTTGCTGGGGCTCCTTTGGCTGTGGCTCTCAACAGATTATTCTCAGAAATATTCAACCACCTGACATACATATTTGTTTCCTAGTACTGAAAACTAACTTCAGTGAATGGTCCTTATATATCCTAATATTTCTATAGTAACTGACCAAGTTTAACATCAATGCAGTTAGATTCCTATGGGACATGATATGTATTTTTAAGTTCATTTTTATTCCACACTGGTACATTACTATTTCTTCAGTTTATGGACATCATAGAATATGTCCTTTCATCCACAAATTCACAAATTTATAGGCATGTGGTTCACTATCAATCACTTCCTCTTTCAGAAAACATGTATTCCTCTATGATTCTTTAGTGGTCTTTTCACTAGACTTCTTTCTAAAAACATTATTTTCGATTCTATACTCATTTTTGAAGCAAAACTCACACACTCTTCATGATAAACCGTAACCCTAATATTACCATTAGATGTATAACTGGTTGGAATGAATGTATATATATCAATATAAGATTTACTATATATTTTCAAATATAATTTCAATGCATTATTTAAAGTTGGAACCAGTTATATAATTTATTCACAATATCGTCTATTCATGCATCATCTCTTATTCATCAACACAGGGTAGGCCTATTTTATCCGCAATACTAATTTATAAGTTTTCAAAATATTGCTCCTCATATTGGTGGAAGAAATACTCATGTCATCTTATCTACATATATATTTTACCACAGTAATATTCTTGAAACAAAATGCAAAGGTCACACTTATGATTGTACTAAAGCCTAAATTTAAAGTGAGCATGGATTACTAAAAACCTCCATGTCTAGGTTCCCTAATGCGCTTAAATGTCAATCCTATTGGTGACTAAATAATTGTTTCTTCCTAAGATTATATATTCAACCTCAACCCTGTTGAAAATATCTAATTCTATCACTCACTTTATACGTTGCCTGATTTCCTAATGTCTCTATTGATACATATTTACTCTCTTTCCTACATATTTTCCCCAGTTCATCATTGTGACTGACTCTTCACATGTGCTGACATTTACATTCACTCTCTAACTGAAACCCTATTGCTAAAGAACTTTTGGTCCAACTCCTAGACTCACTCTTCTTCCTAATCCTACAGACAATCTTCCTAATTTTATGGACTATCCCTTTTGGACTGGATGATCTCTTCTAAATTCAGTCATCTGAGGTACAGCAACCTATGCCATTGTAAATAAATTTATCTGAGACCTCGGTGCAGAACATAATTCAAGCTTAGTATGCCAATCAATCGCCAAATGCCCTTCTGGGCTTCAAATCTTACCTAGATTTCTTTTTTCGTACTTATATTTCACGTCTATATTCTTATAAGTATCAGAGGTTCCCAAACCATTATTCATCCAGCAGAATGATTCCTAACCAAAATCGAACATGCTATTAACCCTAAACATACAATGTTCCGTCAATCTAACTTTACAGAAGAGGAGGGACCGAGTTGGTCTTACAATACAGGAAGGTAGGGGATCTTCCACCTGCTGAGAACCTCAAAAGTCCATGCAGAAATGATCGATGGAGAAGATTTAGGCAGCTATTTAGGACCTGAGAGAGGAAAAGTCATCTTCCATGGCAAACAACCTAGTCAGGATGAAGGGATGTTTCTGAATCAGCCTCTCTCTTCTTAATGTAGAGAAGTTGGATCAAACCAGGCCTTTGTGGAGAGCTGTTCCCAGGTGCCTATGGTTTCTATACCATTCTAATTTGTGAATGTGTCACAAGAAGTAGGGGCCGCCTCCATCTTATGAGAACCTAGGCAGCAACTGTTAGGACATATTGGTGGCCAAGTCAGTGACCTCATTCAGTTCCTGAAGGAAGTGACCTCACCTACTTCCTTGGTGATGGAATTCTCTGAATTTGGGATCCAGGAAGCCAGGCACCCAAAGCCATTACCCGTCCAAGTCCCAGTGGTCTCACTTGTTTGGATTTACCAAGGATAGAATCAGTCTTTCTAGGTACCTCTTCATGTGACGGTGGCCAAATTCCAAGAAAGCTCTGAAGAGGTGCCTTTCCTGACAAGACTGGAATTGGCTCACCACTGCCTCCTGACAACTTCACAGAGTTGGTGAATGACACCAGATCTGAGACAGGAAAGGCCATTTCAGAGGAACATCGTATGGCCTACCAGTCAGAGGACATTCAGAAGAGTCACAGACCTACTTGGGGGAAGGAGGTGCCTGGGTGTGTGGATGTCAGTTTGTGGTTTTGTCTCATGTTCTGAGAATAGGTAGAAAAAACGTGATTTATTTCTTTTGGAATGGACTGTTTCTAATAAGTCATTTGACATGGTGAGTGTTTCTATTTCTGTGTATGCCACTGTGTCCGTGGTTGTAGACATTAGAAAAGAGAATGCATCAATGAATATGTCCTGTGTAGTAGAATGCCTCCCAGCAATCAACTTGTCCAATTTATGAAAGGACTGCGGCTTGCCTTACCAATGGGAAACACCTACAACCTTCCTAAGTTCCTGTTTTCTTCCAGAATTCTGGCCACTAGCCAGAATATGCTCATTGTTTTTTATCCATGATATGTACCACCTCCAATCACTGTGACATGACCATGTACTGAATAGCTGAAGGAATTGGCATGGCGAGCATCTCAAGAAACTCAGATATCAGTGTGGCTAGGAAACTCTCAGTGGAGATACCCTGCTTTGGGCCTTTTGCTTACATTTTGTTCTGTTGCCCTGAATGTCAGGAAGGTATTTGCCTCTGGCCACCCCTTTGTGAAGACTGAAAAAAACAGTTATCAAATGGAAATGAATGAGGATCACCTGTGGCTCTTGGCATAATTGCTTTGGAAAGGGAGGTGTCTGAATCAGCCACTTGGCCCTGTGTGAGGCTCCAGCTTAGATTCTCAGCACCTGATGGATCTAAAGAAAGATCCCATGTGTGCATCCAAAACCAAAATGGCAAAAAGATCAGTCATTGTGGATGAAGTCTCTAGCCTTCTTCTGTGATGTTCCTGACTCCATCAAGTGAGAATAGGGATCCTTTGGGTCAAATGAGTTATTCAAAACCCTGCAGAAGTGCTTGGGTTTTCTCATGACTCCAAACCACATAAAGAATCTATACCTGACATTCAGTAGGCCTCAAAATGGAGAAGCAGAGCAGTATTAACGGCAGGTCTTTTTAATCACTCCTGGTTCACAGGAATGGTGTCCAGGCCACCCTGACTTTAGGCAAATGAGGGCCAAAGGTGCTCATTTTGGTCACTGTCTTGGGCTGCGCCCCTCATGGAAAAATTCAGCCAGAGGTTATGATGAGTGTCTATATGGAGAACATGAGGGCCTTGTGGGAGTGTTTAGGTTTTAATTTTGGTCATTTGTGTGGCGGTTGGAAGAAATGAATGGGTCCAACTGGTCTTGAACTCTGGTGTGAGTTCAAGGGGACTTAGAGACTGAGTTCTGGAACTGAACTCAGAGAAGTATTGCCATGAATTGTGTTGGGATTTTCGCAGGCCACACATGAGAGTCCCCCTTATAAACTGAGATCTAGGTCCAGGGTGGCTTTCCACAGAGCACTGAGAATCACAGCCTGGATATCACATGATTTTTTCTAAAACACATGGCAGGCATACTTGAGCGTCAAAACACACATGGACCTCACATTGTAGACCTCAATAGTCCTGGATTTCGGTGACCTTTTGGCCACTCCTTGGGAAGACTTGCCTGTGAGAGTTTTCCAGAGGTTTCATTGAAATGAGCTTCCTCACCATTTAATGTTTCCTGAAAAAATTGAAACCCACAGTGCCTCCAACCTCATGCTTGAATAATGGCTAGATAAATACCATGAAATTCTTAAAATTCCCTTGACCAGGTTGCACAGGAGAACCTTTGGATATACTGTTGCTGACGATGAGTGTATCAGACAGTTTCTTGATTGACTGGGTTTCATGAAAATGGTGTAGAACAGAGATGCCAGTAAGTTCAAGCCTGCTGATTAGTGGGCCTACAGCAGAGATGTGCAGTTTTGTGATAAAACTTCTGTCGTGGGGCCTTGTGGATCTGCCTTTGACTTCCATATGGCTTGTGGCTGACATGGTGCATCCAGCAGACCCTTATATGTAAAGGCATCTTTTTATAAGTAGAGGTTTAAGGGAAATCTTAACAATCAGGTTATTATGGTCAAGGGGGCAAACTGTGTGAGATAGAAACCTGGTTGGTGCATTCTCCTGCTGACCCTGACCCACCACACATGACAGAACTCCCTCCAGCACTGTGTTCCAGTTGAGCTCCTTGTATTCCATGAAGCAAATATTAAATTCCCAGTGCAGCACCAAGAATCACGACGAAATTTGGAGGATGACCAAATGGATACACAGCCAACATGTGGATACACTTAGCCCCCCGTGGCCACAGTTTACCTACAAAGACAGAATTCAGCACTGCTGCCTCATGTTCATTGGAAAATAAGAAACCATATCCACAAGGTCACAGAGATGAAGACCCAGCTTTGATGGTCTCCCTAGAAAGGAAGCTAAAGCTCCTGACAACAACATATGTTTTAAGTGCCCAACCTCAGAGACAGTTTCTCAAGAAGTTTTTAGGCAGGCAGAGGTCCATGTTTGTGGAGTGTTTACCCTGTCCCTTACTTTTGGAAACTCCTCTACCACTTCCAAGGTTGTGAACTCCTGATCGTATTCCATTCCAGATATGTAGTCATGGATTTTCTAACTCTTCTCCTCTAATTGTGTGTTACTTGGGGCGTAGGTGATATCTAGGTGTTGTTCTTGATGAGAGTGGGAAGATTTTTGTGTACCACATATTTGCATACACATTGGATTCATTTTTCTATTTTCCATTCAATATACTGATTCCCTGACACTAACTCACACCCTACTAGACTCTGATTACTAATCCTAATATAATGGAGGAAAGTAACCAAAACATTATAGAAACACAAGCAGTTCAGAGGAGGCATGGTGTATAGTTGGACTTGTTATTTGCATGATAAATGGTAGGTGTTAAAAATATAGTCAATTGTTAATTGAAATAGTTCTCCATTCTTTTTAATGTTAACTTATTTCTGAATTTCTGTCTCCATTTCTCTGGAGCCTATTCAGCACATGTATTTTTATATGCACATATAGAATCCTACCTGGTATCACACGTACATTTTTGTGAGGTGGCTAACTTTGCAGATACAAATTGTGAGAAGAGATCACTTCTCCTAAACGCTTTTGGATCTTAAAATTCCACCTATGGGTGAGGTTCCTAGTTGAACAACATTATACATAAATCCATGTTCACTAAAATGAATACTTTTTAATCTGTGGATGATATATATTTCAAGATAAATTTTGATACCCATATATATTTATATATTGCTACTTTTTAATGTATCTGTGATATATATATATATATATTTTACACCCTCCTGATTTTTCAAAATATGAAATATATGTGTCTTATATACACTCCCTAAATTCATTCATGTCATGAATGTGGATTTATAATAAAATGTTCACAAGATTATGCTCAGATATATTCATCCACCTGAAATATATATTTGATTCCTAGTACTGAAAACTAACTTTAGTAAATGGTCCTTTCAAATCCTAATGTTTCTACAGTAACTGACCCAGTTTAACATCAATGCAAGTAGATTCCTATGGGACATGATATGTATTTTGACATTCATTTTCTTTCAACACTGGTACATTACTATTTTTTTCAGTTTTTGCACATCATAGGATATATATTTCATCCACAAGTTGGGAAATTTATACGTTTTTTTATACTTACAATCACTTCCTGCTTCAGAACACATGTATTCCTCTAGGTTTCTTGATTCGTCTTTTCATGAGACTTCTTTCCAAACACATAATTTTCCATTTCCATAATCACTTTTGAAGCTAAACTCACACACCTTTCATGATAAAACGTAACCCTAATATTACCATTAGATGCATAACTCGTTGGAATGAATGATTGTATATCAATATAATATTTCTTATATATTTTCAGATATCAATTCAATCCATGATTTAAAGTGGAAACAGTTATATTATTTATTCACAGTATTGTCAATTCATGCATTACTTCTATATTCATAGACACAGGGTACAACTCTGTGTACCCCCAACACTAATTTATACGTCTTCAAAATATTGCTCCCAGAAATGTTAGAAAAAATACTCATGTCACCTGATCTACATATACATTTTATCACTGTAATATTCTGATCACAAAATTCAAAGGTCAAACTTATGATTGTAGCAAATCCTAAATGGAAAGTGATCCTGGATTACTAAAAACATCCATGTCCAGGTTGCCTAATGCTCTCAAATGTCAATCATATTGCTGACTACATATTTGTTTCTTCCTAAGAGAATACATTGAAACTCAACCTTGTTGTTAATGTCTAATCCTATCATTCACTTTATACTTTGCCTGATTTCATAATGTGTGTATTGATATCTGATTTCCTACATATTTTCTCCAGTTCATCATTGTGACTGACTCTTCACATGTGCTGACATTTACATTCACTCTCTAACCGAAACCCTATTGCTAAGGAACTTTTGTTCCAAATCCTATACACAGTCTTCTTCCTAAACCTACCAACTATATTCCTAATCCTACCGACTATCCCTTTTTGAATGGATGTTCTCTTCTACATTTAATTATCCAAGTAAAGGTCAGATGAGGTCGAAAGAAGAGACCACCAAGAGACTATCTCATGCAACAGCGCAGTGTTTATTGGGGGTCCAGCATGCTGATGCTCAGAGCTCACTTGAATAGAGTAGAGAGCCCTTAGAACAGCTTAAGCAGAGCTTATACACTTTCCTTGGTGACGGCAGGGAGGGAAGTTTATTGATAGGTCAGGGCGAGTGGTCAGTTTGCATGCAACCCAGTGAGGGAGCACATTCTGCAGTTAGTCAGTTGGGGACAGCACATTCTGGGAACAAGATTAGCAAACATTTCTCAAGATTTCAACAGTGTTTTGTTAAGCATACAGGAAAAAAGGAAGTGAAAAGTGCCTATTCAATTAACCTTTCATTCCCCACTTCTTCTTCTGGCTACTTTTAATCATAAAAGTGATCATTGCGGGGTGTCACATTCTATGTTTGCTAGTGGGGTATTACCATAAGTTTAACTCATCCAATTTGAGCTTGGAAAAAAGAAATTACACGGTTGAGCAAACAGGGTTTTATAGTTAGCAATAATATGAGGATTATTATTGAACTGTCCAGGGTTGATAAATGCGTAGTTAACCAGGGGGACTGTGTGAACCAAGACTCAAACCACACTTTTTGGGCCTCTCTCTATCATTGACACTCTTCGAGGCATCTATTTAATTTACTCCTAGATTTTTTTACAACTTCAGTATGGTCGGCAAAAACACAACATTCTCCATCAATGCAGAACAAAGGCCCCCTTCTTTCATGAAGAGGAGGTTCAACCCTCGCCTTTTCTGTAAAATAACTTCAGAGAGAGAGGTTAAAGATTCCTGCAAAGCCAAGATGGAGGATTCTAATATCTTTAAGTTTTGGTCTATTGCTGCTTCTAATTGTGTCATTTGTTGTATCCCATGGACCAAGGCAGTGGTTCTTGTGCTCACGCCTGCAGCAACTCCTATTCCTAATAGGATGGCTAAAGTGATGGATATATGTTCTCAGTGGAACCGAGTTTTATGCCCCCCTATTTGAACTTCAAATGAACCTGCATTATGATAAAGCACTCTGGGAAACATCTGCACCTTTACACATTTAATCACATCGTCTTGACAATTTCTTGAAAACATAAACAATGTTTAAGTCTATAGAATTATACTGTTGTAGAGACGGACAAGGCACGGCACCTAAGATACTACCAAAAACAGGGAAACTTTCCATTTTATTAGCAACCGGATTCAGAGGGCATTACTTCTGTTATAATCAATTAATTCCCTGAAACTCACGTTTAGGTAGTTTCAGAATTTTGTACCCAACATATAAGGGAAGGGGCGCAGAAGTTCACAGCCTGCAGAAGTTCACAAAAAGCAGATTTTTTTCTGTTTTATTCCTCTGTTCTGGGCAAGTTAACTTTTCAAGGACACCTGGGTGAAGGAGAGCTTTTTTTTCCCTTTATTTTTCCCCCTTCCAGCTGTTACCATGGAGCCCAGTTGGTAACTTCTTTATCTTTGAAATGTAGCCATCTCTGTGAAGCCCCAGATCAATGCCAAAGGCCTTGTTCACATATTTTGTGAAAAACTAGTAAGGGGGTGTCTAACTTAGGAGTGCTGATATTTTTAGCCAGTGACCAAGTACAACAGGGCAACATGGAAAGAGGAAGTTTATCTACTTTGAAGTCTTTCATGGGGACTCTTTTCCTGAAAGTCCTAAAGTCAGCCATGCTGAAGACTTCCGTAGAAGGTCAATTAATGTTTTTCTGTGGGCCTGGAACAGAGGGGGGAGATGGGGAAGGCATGGCTGTGAGCAGCTCCGTGGATCTGAGAATGAGGTAGCAGAGATGTGAAAGAATACTGGCAAAGGTGTTTGTGATTTTCCTAGCAACAAAAAGGTGAGCAGTAGAACAGGTAGAACAGAGGAGAAGATAGGAGTTAGTATCCCTAAAAGCCTGTGAGGGACTTTAAATTCTTAGTAACCTGTTTTCACTAATGACAAAGAAACTTTAAAGGCCATTTTCACTACATCTTGGATAGGGGTCTGAGGGTTCTCCTCAGCTGGTTTGAGCTTTGGGTTAGCTGTTAAGAGGAACTGGTGGGACCCGGTGTGGGCACTGACTGGAGAAGAGAGGAGTGATTCGGTGGAGGGTTACCTCAGTACCTGCTACCTCAGAAAGGGGGAAATGGTCTGAGATCCGGTGGAGGTTTGGGTTTTTGATCTAGTAATTGGAGGGGAGAAATCATGTTGCTGAGGTGAGAGTGACAGCAGAGAGTCTGGAGCGGAAGGCTGAGTGTGAGGACCTATTGGAGAAGCATAGTTCAGGATGTGAGCGAAGGAGGGAAAAGGCCTCCACATAGGGAAATCTCCTTTCACCCTTTTGAGGACATTCAGAAGTTAAAAAGGTCATGCAGAATTTGAGGATCTAGAGACCCCTCTAGGGGCCAACAGTTTGGGTGATCTAATTGGTAATAGGGCCAATGCTGTGTACAGAATTTGATGAGGAGTTTGGGTTCCATCATGCACTGCCTGTATGATCACATCCCTAGACATACAGAAGAAGTCGGCATTCCCCCCACACAACCGTGACTGTTTGTGGCTTTGGTAGTCCACCGGGCAAACATAGTAATCTAGGCTAGCCAACCTGCATCTGGCTCGCGTGTCCCTACATCCATAATGATTGTTTCCATTATCAATGGTGCAGAATGGATTTAATGGAAATTTAGTGGGATCCTCTTCATCAGGTATATCCCAATAGGAAAGACCTATAGCCAGCTGACAAATGTCTGGGTGGATAGATGTCCACCAAGTCCCTAAGTGGGCTGCATGCGAGATAGATCATACTTCTTTACCAGTAGGATTTGTGATCAGCCATCGCTGCTGAACGGGTTTAATAGGTTTAGGACTACTGGTGGTCAAGGGAAGAGTCTATAGCCTTAGACACAGGGTAAATACACAATTTGAAAGTTTTACCAATCTTTTCCATTTTCCAGCCAGAGTCTGGCAGGGCGCAGGCTTGAGATGAGAGGTATGGATCCAGGAAGTGATTCTGTCTTCCTTTACCGCTGTAGGTGTTATAAGTAGCACCTTGTATCGTCATTTCCAGTGGGGTTTCAGGGATGACACCTGATGTCGACTTATGTAGATGAAGTCTCTTACTTGATATTGATGTAGAGTCCATTCGTCCCCAGGTTGATAGGCATTGGCCATCTGTTTTCACAGGTATCCCTGAGTTCTTTCAAGAGCTTTAATTCAGTCAAGCAATGGGGTGTGGAAGGAATCGTTAGGTCTTAGAGTTGGGGTTAGGTCCCTTACTGAAGGAGGGGAACCATGGACAATTTCATAGGGGGTAAGGTTACACAAAGAAACAGAGGGAGTGTTTCTTCCATGAAATAGTGCATAAGGAAGGAGCATAGTACAATCTATTATGCAGGTTTCTAAGCTTAATTTCGTTATGGTCTCTTTAATGGTTCTATTCATTCTTTCTACCTGTCCTGAACTCGGTGGTTTATAAGCACAATGTAACTTTTAATTAATCCCCAGGGTCTTGCCTAACCCCTGACTTACTTGGGCTACAAACGCCAGTCCATTATCAGACCTTATTACTTTAGGCAGGCCGTATCTTGTAAAAATATCTTTCAGGATCTTCTTGACAACCATTTGCGCTGTTTCGTTTTTTTTCTTTTTTCCTGGAAAAGGCTTCAATCCATCCTCAAAATATATCTACAAAGACTAGGCGATATTTAATTTCAAACCTTGCTGGCTTAATTTTAGTAAAGTCCACTTCCCAGAATTGTCCTGGTCTGGTTCCTCGTAGGTGCTTTTTTGCAGGAAGCTTGGAAGGGTAAGCATTAACCATGACAGACCTGACAGGCTTTTGTTACCCATTCAGTTATTTCCTTTTGCTTTGAGTCGGTTAGTAAAAAACTCTGTTCTTCATCCTTCAGGAATGAATGCAATTTCTTTGAACCAAGGTGAGTGAGTTGATATACATTTTCTACTGACATATTTAGAGCCGTGACTATAGGAGTTTTTATTGAAGGATTTAGAAATTCCACTTGTGGGCCTTCAGGGTTAAAAGTTATTTTGGCCCGGAGCTTGGTGAGCAGATCTCTGCCCATCAATGGGGCCGGGCATTCTGGGATTACTAAGAACGAGTGATGGATTTTTCCTTTCCCCTGGTCCATGGTCCTCTTAGTTGTCCAAACCCGATATTTTCTGCCATTAGCCCCTTGAATTAGAGACCTTTTTATTTGATAGAGAGACCAATGGGGCCATAAGGGCAGAGTATATTGCCCCTGTATCCACTTCAAAGTTTGCTAGGGTCCCCTCCACTTCAAAATTTACCCTGAGCTCTCGGAGGGGATCTGAGACCCAACATTCTTAGTCATCCTCCAGAGTCAGAATGGCTGGCTAGAGTGGCTGTCTCTTTCAATGGCACTCTTTGAAGCAGTGTCCTTTTTCTTTACAGTAGGCACATTAAATTGAGGCCAGGGGTGGCCTCTAGTCTGGGCCCCGGTATCCCTTCCTGTCTCCATGTTTCTTATTTCTGGCCTATTTGTTGTTGTGACCAGGACCTTAGTCAATGCCTTAGTCTCTCTTTTGTTTCTTTTATCCTTCCTTTGCTCCCTACTCTTCCTCACTTTCTTTCTTATAGTATACCTTCTCGGCTACTCTGACTAAATCTCTCAAAGTCATATCTTGTAATCCATCTAAGCATTGTAACTTTCTTTTAATATCCAGGGCAGCTTGCCCATAAAGGCCATCTTGACAGATGACTTTTGATCCTCTGCCTGAGGATCGAAAGGGTATATCTCCTATATGCCTCCATAATTCTCTCTAAAAACATAGAGGGAGATTCATCAGGCCCTTGAATAATCTCTCTTAACTTGGCAAAATTTGTAAGTCACCTAGCGGCCACTAAGATACCCACAATTAGAGCCCAGTGATAAGTGGACAGATGCTCCCTACCTTCAAAGGTGTTGGGGTCCCAGTTTCGTCGATTCAAGGGAAAGCCGGGTTAAATATGTTGGGAAGTTTTGTCGGTTACACATCTGGTCAGAGGATATTTTTCTCTAGTATCCAGGAGGATTCTCTTTTGTTTCTCTGTCATGAAGAGACAACCCTAGGTGTTGTTGGCAGTCATCCCAAGTAGGCTGGTGTGAAAACATCAATGACTCAACCACACCTAGGAGCCGGTTGGGGTCCTCGGTAAAACGGGGATTTTTATTTTTCCAGTTATATTGGTCTGAAGAGGAGAAAGGTAAATACTGGTAGGCTTGCATTTTTCCACCAAGGCCGTTGTCAATCATTGGCCCCTAGGGATGGAGGGGGAGCATCATTCGAGTTCCAGGTTTTTCAATCATTCACCGCTGGTGAGTACCTTTAGCCGGGCTAGCTTCCTCCAGAAGAGGAGGGGCTGTGTGTGCCGCGGGGAAATTATCTGGAGGGCGCTGGGCTGGCTTAGCTTTCTCCAATGGTGGAGAGGTTGAGTCAGCAGCAGGGGAATCACTTAGAGGGTGTTGGTCTTTGGGGGACTTGGGCAGGAGATAAGGAGGGGGACGAGAGTCCAGTAGAGTCAAATCTTGTGTCTCAGGGAGAACAGAGGTTGGAGGAGGAGGAGGAGCAGAGGGTTTGAGAGATCATGGGGGAAGCAGTAGGAGTGGGGGTAGGGGCAAGGAAATGCTTCACCCATGAAGGAGATTTGCAGAGGTCCTGCCAAGTTAAGATATATGGCTGTTGATCCAGATGGCTATGTGGCCCTGGCTGAAAGACAATATCGTCTGACTTTTTAAATTAGTGGGAAGTAGAAAGATCCTTCTAGGGGCCATCCGAATACAAAGGTGGGCCATTCTGAGGCACAGAGAGTCTGCCAGGTCCAGAATTTTACTGAAAAAGAAAGATTCTGAGCCCTTAAGGGTACTTTGGTCCAGTGATCGAGGGTTAGGGACACAGGCATTGAAGTGCTCTGTCCCATAATGAAAGATACACAAACAATAAAAGCAACGACACACGACACAGACAAGACAAGAAAATAAAGACAGACAATGGAACTTCGAACACTGAGACCAGGACTAAGTATCTGGCCCAACCCGATGGGCTGGCGATACTGAATCTGAAACAAAATATCACTGAATTGAGGAGACTATTGCTCCTCGATTTCCCGAATACTCTGGAGCATCCCCCAGGGATGTGGCCTGTGGCTCTGTGACACGTATGTCAGCCACCGTCGGAGAGAGCTCACACTCTTCATTGACAGCCATTTTGCGAAGCCCTAACCTGAAACCTGAAACCAGAAAGAGGCACCATACATACCCCAAGAGGAGTCTGTTGGGGTCTCTCGTTCGCCGCTGCCGGATCTCAGTGGAACCTCATATGTAAAGGTCAGGCGAGCATCGGGTGAAGAGCCCACCAAGAGACTGTCTCATGCAAAAGCAAAGGGTTTATTGGGGATTCAGCATGTTGGGGCTCAGAGCTCACTTGAATAGAGCAGAGAGCCCTGAGAACAGCTTAAGCAGAGCTTATATACTTTCCTTGGAGAGGGCAGAGAGGGAACTTTGTTGTTTGGTCTGGGCGAGTGAGCAGTTTGCGTGCAACCGGGTGAATGAGTACATTCTGTAGGTTGGCAGTTGGGGACAGCACATTCTGGGAACAAGATTAGCAAACAGTTCTCAAGATTTCAATAGTGTTTTGTTAAGCATACAGAAAAACAGCAAGCGACATTTACCTATTTTACTAAATTTTCATTACCGAATATACTTTGCCAGATTTCCTAATGTCTCTATTGAAATCTGCTTTCCTACATATTTTCCCCAGTACATCATTGTGACTGACTCTTCACAAGTGCTGACATTTACATTCACTCTATACCCGAAACCCCATAGCTAAAGAACTTTTGGTGCAAATCCTATACTTACTCTCCGTTCTAAACTTACCAACTATCGTCCTAATCCTACCGACTATGCTTTTTTTAATTTTTTTTCTTAAAGAAAGAGTTAGAGAGAGAGGGAGAGAGAGAGAGAGTTTTTTAACATTTAGTTTTTTTAGTACTTGGCAGACACAACATCTTTGTTTGTACGTGGTGCTCAGGATCGAACTCTGGCCGCACGCATGCCAGGCGAGCGCGCTACCACTTGAGCCACATCCCCAGCCCCCCGACTATCCATTTTTGACTGGAAGTTCTTTTTGACAATCAATCATTCAAAGTACAAGGTCCTATGCCTTTGTATATTGATTTATCTGAGACATCTGTGCAGAAAATAAATCAAAGCTAAATATTGCAATCAAAGACCCAATGCCCTTCTGGGCTTCAAATATTACCTTTATTTCTGTTTTCGTACTTATATTTTACCTATATATTCTTGAAAATATCGAAGGTTCGCCATACCATTATTCATTCAGCAGAATGATTCCTAACCCCAATCGAAACTGTTATTAACCCTAACCATACACTCTTCCCTCAATCTAACTTTACAGAAGAGCAGGGACAGAGTTGATCTTAAAATACAGGAATGTACGGTTTCTTCCAACTGCTGAGAAACTCAAAGGTCCACGCAAAATGATCTCTGGAGAAGTTGTAGGCACATATGTAGGAACTGAGAGAGCAAAAGTCATCTTCCATTGAAAACAACCTGGTCAGGATGAAGGGATGTGTCTGAATCAGCCTCTCTCTTCTTAATATGGAGAAGAAGGACCAAACCAGGCCAGTGTGGAGAGCACTTTCCGGGTGCCTATGGTTGATATACCATTCGAACTTTTGAAAGTGTCACAGGATGTAGGGGCAGCCTCCATTTCATGGGACACTTTGAAGCAACTGTTAGAACAAAGTGGTTGCCAAGGCAGTGACCTCATTCAGATCATGAAGGAAGTGACCTCACCTAACATCCTTTGTGATGGAACACTCTGAACTTGAGATCCAGGAAGCTAGGCACCCAAATCCTGTTTCAGTCCCAGTCCCAGTCCAAGTGGTCTCAATTGTTCGGATTTACCAAGGACAGAGTCAGTCTTTCTTGGTACCTACGGAGGTGAGGATGCCCAAATGCCAGGAAAGCTCTGAAGAGTGCCCTTTCCTGAGAAAGCAGTTAGTGGATCACCGCTGGCTCCTGAGAACTTCACAGTGTTGACCAAGGAGACCATATCTGAGACAGGACAGGACATTTCGGGGTAACATAGTATGGCCCACCAATCAGAGGACACTATGGATACTCTCAGACTGACTTGGGGGAAGAAATTGTCTTTGTGGATGTGGCTGTTGGTATGTGGTTTGGTCTCATGTTCTGAGAATAGGTAATAAAGGCGGTTTTTTGGTTTGAAGTGAATTGTTTCTAATAAGTCTTATGAAAAGGCGAGTGTTTCTAAGTCTGTGTATCCCACTGTGTCCGTGGTTCTAGACATCAGAAAAGAGAATGCATCAATGGATGACTCCTGTCTAGTAGAAATCTTCCCAACATTCATCCTGCCAATTTATGAATGGACTGCGGCTTGCCTTATGAATGGGCAACACCTACTATCTTCCTAAGTTTCTATTTTGTTCCTGAATTCACTCCACTCTCCAAAATAGGCTCATGGTTATGTGTCCAATATATATACCACCTCCAAGCTCTGTGGCATGGCCATGTACTGGATAGCTAAAGGGAATGGCGAGCATCTCAGAAAACTCAGATATCAGTGTGACCAGGAAAGTCTCAGTGGAGAAATCCTGCTTTGGGCCATTTGCTTACCTATTGTTCTGTTGCCCTGAATTTCAGAAAGCTTTTTGCCTCAGACTACTCCTTTGTGAAGCCTGAAGAAAAGAGTCTTCAAATGCAAATGAATGGGCATAACCTGTGGCTCTTTGCTTGATTGCTTTGGAAAGGGATGTGTCTGAATCAGCCTCATGACCCTGTGTGATGCTGTGGCTTAGATTCTTAGCACCTGATGGATCTAAAGAAAGATACCATGTGTGCATCCAAAACCAAAATGGCCAAATGAGGAGTCAGTGTGGATTAAGTCTTTTGCTTTCCTCCGTTAGGTTCCTGAAATCCATCAAGTGAGAATAGGGATCTTTTGGGTCAAATGAGTTCTTCAAACCCTGCAGAGACTAGCCCAGAGGTGCTTGGCTTTTCTCATGACTCCAAATCACATAAAGAATCTATACCTGAAAGTAAGTAGGCCCCAAATTGGAGATGCAGAGCAGTATTAAGTGCAGGCCTATTTAATCACTCTTGGTTCTCAGGAAGGGTGTCCAGGCCACCCTGACTTTAGGCAAATGAGGGGCAAGGGAACTTATTTGGATACTGTCTTTGTCTGTGCCCCTCATGGAAATTTCCAGCCAGAGGTTATGATAAGTGTCTATATGGAGAATGTTGAGGGCCATGTGGGAGTGTTTTGGTTTTAATTCTGGTCGTTTGTGTGGCGGTTGGAAGAGATGACTTAGTTCACCTGGGCTTGAACTCTGGTGTTATTAGAGACTGAATTCTGGAACTGTCCTCAGAGAAGTATTGCCATGAATTGTGTTGGAATTTTAGGAGGCAACACATGAGAGTCATCCTGAAAACTGAGATCCTGGCCAAGGTGGCTTCCACAGAGCACTGGGAATCTCAGCCAGGATTTCACGTGATTTTATTCTGAAAGTCTTGGCAGCCATAATTGAGAGTCAAAACACACATAGACCTCACATTTTAGACCTCAATGGGCCTGGATTCGTGTGAAATATTGGCCACTCTTTGGGAAGCCTTGCCTGTGAGAGTTCTCCAGAGATTTCTTTGAAATGAGCTTCCTCACCATTTAATGTTTCCTAAATAATTTGAAACCCACAGTGCCTCCAACTTCATCTTTGAAAAATAGCTAAATACATACCATGAATTTTTTGAAATTTCAATGACCAGGTGGCAATGGAGAAACTTTGGATGACTTGTTGCTGGTCATGAGTGTACCAGACTGTGCTTGGATTTACTTGGTTTCATGAAAACAGTGTAGAAAAGAGATCCCTGTAAGTTGGAGACTGCTGAGTAGTGGGCCTAGAGCAGTGGTGTGCAGGTATGTGATAAAAAATCTGTGGTGGTACCATGTGGATCTGCCCTTGGATTCCAAATGGCTTGAGACTGACATGGTGAAGTCAGCAGACCCTATTATATAAAAGCATCTTGTTATATGGAGAGGTTTCCGGGCAATGTTCAGAATCAGATTGCTATGGACAAGCGGGCAAGCTATGTGGGGTAGAAGCCTGGTTGGTGCATTTTCCTGCAGACCTTGACCCACCACATGTGACAGAACTCCCTCCATCACTGGTACCTGTTGAACTCCTTGTATTTCCTGAAGCAAATACCAAATTCACAGTGCAGCAGCAAGAAACACCTCGAAAAGTGGAAGATGATCAAATGGCTTCACAGTCCACATGGGAAGACACTTAGACCCCAGTGGCCACAGTTTACCTACAAAGAGAGAATTCAGCACTGCTTCCTCATGTTCATTGGAAAATAAAAAACCATATCTTCCAGGTCACAGAGATCAGACCCAGCTTTGTTGGTCTCACTAGAAAGGATGCTAAAATTCCTGACAACAACATATATTTCAAGTGCCCAACCTCAGAGGCAGTTTCTCAAGAGTCTTTAGGCCCAATGAGCTCCATGTTTGTGGAGTGTTTACCCTGTCCCTCACTTTTGGAAACTCCTCTACCACATCCAAGATTGTGAACTCCTGAATATTTTCCATTTCCGATATGTATTCACAGATTTCCTAACTCTTCTTCTCTAATTGTGTTTATTTGGGGCAAAGGTAATGTAAAGGCAATGTTCTGGATGAGAGTGGGAATATTTTTGTGTAGCACATATTTGCATACACATTGGATTCATTTTCCTATTTTCCATTCGAATTACTGAATTCCTGACATTAACCCATACCCTAATAGACTCTGACTACTAATCCTAAAATGATGGACAAAAATAACCAAACAGAATGGAAATGAAAGCAGTTCAGAGAAGGCATGGTGTATAGTTGGACTTTCCTTTTGAATGATAAAGGGTAGGTGTTATAAATCTAGTCAATTTTTAATTGAAATTGATCTCCATGTGTTTTTAAAGTTAACAAATATGTGAATTCCTGTCTCCCTTTCTCTGCAGCCTGTTCAGCACATGTATTTTTATATGCAAATATAGAAACATAACTGGTATCACACGTATATCCTTGTGAGTTTGGCTGTCTTGGGAGATACAAATTGTGGGAAGAGATCACTCCTCCTAAACGCTGTTGGAACTGAAACTTCAACCTATGGGTGAACTTCCTAGTTGAACAATATTATACATAAATCCATGTTCAGTAAAATGATTATTTTTGGATCTGTGGATGATATATGATTCATAATGAATTTCGATTGGCATGCATATTGATACATTTTAGTGTCTGGTGTGTGTGTGTGTGTGTGTGTGTGTGTGTATATATATATATATATATATATATATATATATATAAATACATAAATGCACACACATATCTATATCTATCTATCTATCTATCTATCTATCTATATATATATATATATATAAACTCTCAAGATTTTTCAAAATATGAAATATATGTTTCTTATTATACACTCCCTAAATTCATTCGTGTTCATATATGTAAATTTATAGTCAACATTTCACAAGATTATTCTCATAAAAATTCATCCACTTGAAATACGTATTCGTTTCCTAGTACTGAAAACTAACTTCAGTGAATAGTGCATACAAATCATAATATTTCTACAGTAACTGAGCCAGTTTAGCATCAATGCAAGTAGATTCCTAGGGGATATGATGTGTATTTTGACGTTCATTTTCATTCAAAACTGGTGCATTACTATTTTTTCAGTTTTTGCACATCATTGGATATATATTTCATCCACAAGTTAGGAAATTTATAGGCTTTTTTTATACTTACAATCAAATCCTGCTTCAGAACATATGAATTCCTCTATATTTCTTGACTCATCTTTTCATGAGATTTCTTTCCAAACACATTATTTTCCATTTCCATAATAACTTTTGAAGCTAAACTCACACACCCTTCATGATAAAACATAACCCTAATATTACCATTAGATGTATAACTCGTTGGAATGAATGATTGTATATCAATATAAGATTTTTATATATTTTCAGATATCAATTCAATCCATGATTTAAAGTGGAAACAGTATATTATTTATTCACAGTATTGTCAATTCATTCATTTCTTCAACATTCATAGACACAGGGTACAACTCTGTGTACCCCCAATACTAATTTATACCTCTTCAAAATATTGCTCCCAAAATGTTAGAAGAAATACTCATGTCACCTGATCTACATATACATTTTATCAGAGTAATATTCTGATCACAAAATGCAAAGGTCACACTTCTGATTGTAGCAAATCCTAGATGGAAAGTGATCCTGGATTACTAAAAACATCCATGTCCAGGTTTCCTAATGCTCTCAAATGTCAATCATATTGGTGACTAAATATTTGTTTCTTCCTAAGATTATATATTGAAACTCAACCTTGTTGATAATGTCTAATCCTATCATTCACTTTATACTTTGCCTGATTTCATAATGTGTGTATTGATATCTGATTTCCTACATAATTTTCCCAGTTCATCATTGTGACTGACTCTCCACATGTGCTGAAATTTACATTCACTCTCTAACCGAAAACCTAGGGCTATTGAACTTTTGGTCCAAATCCTATACTCACTCTTCTTCCGAAACAGACCGACTATCTTCCTAATCCTAACAACTATCCCTTTTTGACTTGATGAACTCTTCTACATTCAATCATCCAGGGTACAAGATGATATGCCATTGTATATTGATTTATCAGAGACATCTGTGCGAACGAAATTCAATGCTAAGTATTCCAATCAAGGGCCCAATGCGCTTCTGGGCTTAAAATCTTACCTAGATTTCTGTTTTCATACTTATATTTCAAATCTATATTCTTATAAATATCCCAGGTTCCCAATACCATTATTCATCCAGCAGAATGATTCCTAACTTAAATAGAACATGTTATTAACCCTAACCATACATTGTTCCCTCAATCTAACTTTATAGAAGAACAGGGACAGAGTTGGTCTTAATATAGAGGAATATAGGGGATCTTCCACCCTCTGAGAACCTCAAAGGTCCATGCAGAAATTATCCCTGGGGAAGATGAAGGCAGCTATAAAGGACCTGAGAGGGCAAAAGTCATCATGTAAGGCAAACAACCTGGTTAGGATGAAGGGATGTTTATGAATCAGCCTCTCTCTTCTTAATGTAGAGAAGATGGACCAAACCAGGTCTGTGTGAGAGAGCTGTTCCCGGGTGCCTATGGTTGATATATCGTTCTAAGTTGTGAAAGTGTCACAGAAAGTAGGGGCAGCCTCCATCTCATGGGACCCTTTGAAGGAACTGTTAGGACAAAGTGGTTGCCAAACCAGTGACCTCATTCAGTTCCGAACGGAAGTGACCTATCTCACTTCCTTGGTCTTGGAACACTCTGAACTTGGAATCCCAGAAGCCAGGCACACAGAACCAGTCCCAGACCCAGTCCCACTGGGCTCACTTGTTTGGTTTTACCAAGGACAGAATCAGTCTTTCTTGGTACCTACTGATTTGAGAATGGCCAAAAGCCAGGAGAGCTTTGGAGAGTGGCCTTTCCTGAGAAAGAAGGTAGTGGCTCAAAGCTGGCTCCTGACAACTTCAAAGAGTTTGCCAAGGAGTCCAGATCTGAGACAGTACAGGGCATTTTGGGGGAACATAGTATGGTACAACAATCAGAGGTAATTCCGGAGAGTCAAAGACCTACTTGGGGGAAGAAAGTCTTATGTTGTTGTGGGTGTGAGTTTGTTGTTTTTTCTCATGTTCTGAGAATTGGTAGGAAAGGCAGTTTGTTTGATTTGAAGTGGACTGTTTCTAGTAAGTCGTTTGACAAGGCAAGTGTTTCTATGTCTATGTATCCACTGTGTTTGTAGTTGTAGACATTAGAAAACATAATGCATCAATGAATGTGTCCTGTCTAGTATAATGCTTCCCAGAATTCATACTGCCCAATTTATGATTGGACTGCAGCTTTCCTTATGGATGGGTAGCAATTACTATCTTCCTAATTTCCTGTTTTATTCCTGAATTCTGGGCACTCTCCGGAATAGGCTCATGGTTTTCTGTTCAAGATACTGTGACATGGCCATGTACTGGAGAGCTGAAGGAAATGGGAGCATCTCAGGAAACTCAGATATCAGTGTGACCAGTAAAGTCTATGTGGAGAAACCCTGCTTTGGGAATTTTGCTTACCTATGGTTCTGGTGCTGTGAATATCTAGAAGGTCTTTGCCTTAGGCCACCCCTTTGTGAATCCTGAAGAAAAGAGTTTTCAAATGGAAATGAATAGGCATCACCTGTGGCTCTTTGTTTTATTGCTTTGTAAAGAGATGTGTCTGAATCAGCCACTTGGCCCAGTGTGATTATTTGGAGAAGTACATCAGTATTAATGGCAGGCGTATTTGATCATTCCTGGTTAACAGGAAGGGTTTCCAGGCCACCCTGACTTTAGGCAAATTAGAGGCAAGGGAGATTATTTTGGACACTGTCTTGGTATGCACCCCTCATGGAAACCTCAACCCAGAGGTTATGATGAGTGTCTATATAAAAGAAGATGAGGGCCATGTGGGAGTGTTTTGGTATTAATTGTGGTCAGTTGTGTGGCAGTAGGAAGAGATTCCTGGATCAACCTGGGCTTGAACAATGGTGTGATTCCCCTTAGAGACTGAGTTTTGGAACTGAACTCAGAGAAGTATTACCATGAATTCTGTTGGGATTTTAGAAGGCCATGCAGGAGAGTTGCCCTTGGAGACTGAGATTTAGGCCCAGGATGGCTTTCCACAGAGCACTGGGAATCTCAGCTAGGATATCACATGATTTCATTCTGAAAGACTTGGCAGCCATACTTGAGAGTCAAATAACACATGGAACTCACATTGTAGACCTCAATGGGCCAGGCTTCATTTGACCTTTTGGCCACTCTTTGGGAAGACTTGCCTGTGAGAGTTCTCCTGAGCTTTCATTGAAATGAGCTTCCTCACCATTTAATGGTTCCTGAATGAATTGAAATCCACAGTGACACCAACTTCATCCTTAAAAAATGGCTAGATAAATACCATGGAATAATTCCCAAGAGCAGGTGGCACTGGAGAATCATTGGATGTTCTGTTGCTGATCATGAGTGTACCAGACAGTGCCTTGATTTACTGGGTTTCATGAAAATGGTGTAGAACAAAGATGCCAGTACGTTGGAACCTGCTTAGTAGTGGGCCTAGAGCAGTGGTTTGCAGGTGTATGATAAAACATCTGTGATGGGGCCACATGGATCTGCCATTGGCTTCCAAATGCCTTTTGACTGACATGGTGCAGCCAGCAGACCCTTATATGTAAAGGCATCTTGTTAATTGAGAGGTTTTAGGGCAATGTTCAGAATTGGGTTGCTACAGACAAGGGGGCAAGCTTTGTTGAATAGAAGCCTGGTTGGGGCGTTCTCCTGCACACCCTGACCCACCACACGTGAGAGTACTCCCTCCAGCACTGTGTCCCCGTTGAACTCATGGTATTTACTGAAGCCAATACCAAACTCCCAGTGCAGCAGTAAGAATCACCAGGAAAAGTGGAGAATGACCAAATGGCTTCTCAGTCCACACGAGGAGACACTTAGCTCCCAGTGGCCACAGTTTACCTACAATGAGGGAATTTAGAACTGCTGCCTCATGTTCACTAGAAAAGAAGAAACCATGTCCTTCAGGTCACATATATGCAGATCCAGCTTTGATTGTCTCACTACAAAGGAAGCTGAAGCTCTTGACAACAACATATATTACAAGGGCCCAACCTCAAAGGCAGTTTCTCAAAGAGTCATTAGGCCAGCAGAACTCCATATTTGTGGAGTATTTACCCTATCCCATACTTTTGGAAATTCCTCTACCGCCTCCAAGGCTGTGAACTCCTGAGCATTTTCATTTCCACATATGTATTCACAGATTTTCTAACTCTTCTCCACTAATTGTGTCTTAATTGGGGCGAAGGTTATGTCAAGGCATTGTTCTGGATGAGAGTGGGATGATTTTTGTGTAGCACATATTTGCATACACATTAGATTCATTTTCATATTTTCCATTTGAAATAATGAATCCCTGACATTAACCCATAACCTACTAGACTCTGACTACTAATCCTAATATGATGGAGAACAAGAAACCTAACAGAATAGAAATACAGGCCGTTCATAGGAGGCATGGTGCATACTTGGACTTCCCTTCTGCTTTATCAAGGGTATGTGTTATAAATCTAGTCAACTTTTCATTGTAATAGTTCTCAATGAGTTTTTAAAGTTAACACATATGTAAATTTCTGTCTCCCATTCTCTGTAGCCTATTCATCACATGTATTTTTTATGCATATTTAGAATCCTACCTGGTATCACAAGTACATTTTTGTAAGCTCACTGATTTTGAAAGATACATATTTTGATAACATATCAATCCCCCTAAATCATGATGGAACTGAAAATTAAACCTATTGGTGAATTTCCTAGATGAACAACATTATATATAAATCGATGTTCAGTAAAATGAATATTTTTGGATATGTGGATGATATGTATTACACGGTGAATTTCGATTAGCATATAGATTGCTACATTATAATGTCTGTGTGTGTCTGTCTATCTATATATATATATATATATATATATATATATATATATATATATATATATATATACTGTCCAGATTTTTCAAAATGTGAAATATATGTTTCTTATTATACACTCCTTAAATTCACTCATGTTTCTATATGTGGTTTATAATCAACTTTTCACAAGATAATTCTCAGAAATATTCATCTGCCTGAAATACATAATTATTTCCTAGTACTGAAAACTAACTTCAGTGAATGGAGCTTACAAATCCTAATATTTTTACAGTAACTGAATCAGTTAAACATCAATGCAAGTAGAATCCTACGGGACATGATGTGTATTTTGAAGTTCATTTTTATTCAATATTGGTACATTATTATTTTTTCAGTTTATGGACATCATAGGATATATGATTTCATCCACAAGTTCAAAAATTTAAAGGCATTTGTTTCACTTTTAATCACGTCCTGCTTCAGAACACATGTATTCCTCTAAGTTTCTTGACTGGTCTTTTCATGAGATTTCATACCAAACACATTAATTTTGATTTCCATAATCACTTTGGAAGCAAAACTCACATACCATTCATATTAATTATCACTCTGATATTACCATTAGATGTATAACTGGTTTGAATGAATGATTGTATGTCAATATAAGATTTCTTATATCTTTTCAGATATCAATTCTATCCATTATTTAAAGTGGAACCAGTTATATTATTTATTCACACTATGGTCTATTCATGCATTATCTCTATATTCATAGACACAGTGTACACCTCTTTGTACCCCCAATACTAATTTATACGTCTTCAAAATATTGCTCCCTGAAATGGTGGAAGTGGACTCATGTCACCTGATCTTTATATACATTTAATCACAGAAATATTCTGGACACAAAATGCAAAGGTCACACTTATGATTGTATAAAAGCCCAAATGGAAAGAAAACATGGATTACTAAAAACATCCATGTCCAGGTTCCCTAATGCTCTCAAATGTCAATTCTATTGGTGACTACACATGTGTTTCTTCTTAAAATTATATATTCAAACTCAACCCAATGGAAAATGTCTAATCCTATCCCTCACTTTATAATTTGCCTGATTTCATAATGTCTCTATTGCTATCTGCTTTCCTACATATATTCCCCAGTTCATCATTGTGACTGACTCTTCACATGTGCTGACATTTACTTTCACACTCTAATAAATAACCTATTGCTAAAGAACTTTTGTTCCAAATCCTATACTCACTCTTCTTCCTAAACATACTAACTATCTTCTTAATCCTACCGAGTATCCCTTTTTGACTGGATGTTCTCTTCTACATTCAATCATTCAAGTAACAAGGTCTTATGCTATTGTGTATTGATTTATCTGAGACATCGGTGCAGAATGTAATTCAACGCTAAGTATCACAATCAAGGGCCCAATGCCCTTCTGGGCTTCAAATCTTACTTAGATTTCTTTTTTCATACATATATTTCATCTCTATATTCTTAAAATAATCACAAGTTTCCAATACCATTATTCATGCAGCAGAATAATTCCTAACCCAAATGGAACATGTTATTAACACTAACCATACACTGTTTGTGTTAATAACATGTTTACAGAAGAGCAGGGACAGTGTTGATCTTACAATACAGGAATGTAGTGGATCTTCCATCTGCTGAGAACCTCAAAGCGCCATGCAGAAATGATCCCTGGAGAAGATGTAGGCAGGTATGAAAGACCTGAGAGAGCAAAAGTCATCTTCCATCGCAAACAACCTGGTCAGGATGAAGGGATGATTCTGAATCAGCCTCTCTCATCTTAATGTAGAGAATATGGACCAAACCAAGACTGTGTGGAAAGCTGTTCCTGGTTCCCTATGGTTGATATACAATTCTAATTTGTGAAAGTGTCACAGGAAGTAGGGGCAGCCTCCATCTCATGGGACCGTTGAAAGAAACTCTTAGGACAAAGTGGTTGCCGAGGCAGTGATCTCATTCAGTTCCTGAAAAAAGTGACCTCAACTCACTTCCTTATTGATGGAACTCTCTGAACATGGGATCCAGGACGCCAGGCACCCAGATCCAGTCCCAGTCCCAGTCCCAGTGGTCTCACTTGTTTGGATTTACCAAGGACAGAATCAGTCTTTCTTGGTTCCTCCTAAGGTGAGGAGGCCAAATGCCTGGAAAGCTTGGAAGATGGGCTTTTCCTGAAAAGCAGGTAGCGGCTCACTCCTGGTTCCTGACAACTTCACAGAGTTGGCCAAGGAGACCAGATCTGAGACAGAACAGGACATTTTGGGGGAACATAGTATGGCCCACCAGTCGGAGGATACTCCGGATAGTCTCATACCTATTTGGGGGAAGAAGGTGTCATTGTCAGTGTGGGTGTGGGTTTGTGGTTTTGTCTCATGTTCTGAGAATAGGAAGTAAAGTCAGTTTGTTTGGTTTGGAGTGAACTGTTTTTAGTAAGTCGTTTGACAAGGCAAGTGTTTCTGGGTCTGTGTATCACACTGTGTCCGTGGTTGTAGACATTAGAAAAGAGAATGCATCAATGGATATGTCCTGTCTAGTAGAAAGCTTCCCAGCATTCATCCTGCCCATTTTATGAATGGACTGTGGATTGCCTTATTAATGGGCAATACCTGCTACCTTCCTAATTTGCTGTTTTCTTCCAGAATTCTGGACACTCTCCAGAATAGGCTCATGGTTTTGTGTCTAAGTTATGTACAACTTCCAAGCTCTGTGACAAGGCAATGTTCTGGATAGCTGAAGGAAATGACGAGCATCTGAGAAAACTCAGATATCAGTTGACCAGGAAAGTCTCAGTGGAGAAACCCTGCTTTGGGCCATTTGCTTACCTATTGTTCTGTTGCCCTGAGAGTCAGGAAGTCTTTGTCTCAAGCCACCCCTTTGTGAATCCTGAACAAAATAGTTTTCAAATGGAAATAAATAGGCTTCACCTTTGGCTCTTTCGTTAATTGATTTGGAAAGAGTTGTGTCTGAATCAGCCTCTTGGCCCAGTGTGATTCTTTGACTTAGATTCTCAGCACCTGATGGATCTAAAGAAAGATCCCATGTGTGCATCCAAATCAAAAATGGCAAAAAGAGCTGTCATTGTGGATGAAGTCTCTTGCCTTCCTCTGTAAGGTTCCTGAATTCCATCAAGTGAGAATAGGGATCATTTGGGTCAGATGAGTTCATCAAAGCCCTTCAGAGGCTATCCCGTAGGTGCTTAGGTTTTCTCATCACTCCAATTCACATAAAGTATCTTTAACCGACACTCAATAGGCCTCAAATGGGAAAAGTGGTGCAGTATTACGGGCAGGCCTCTTTGATCACTCCTGGTACAAAGGAAGGGTGTCCAGGCCACCCCGAATTTAGGCAAATGAGGAGCAATGGAGCTTATTTTGGACACTGTCTTGGGCTGCGTCCCTCATGGACACCTCCAGCCAGAGGTTATGATGAGTGTCAATATGGAAAAAGATGAGGGCCATGTGGGAGAATATCGGTTTTATTGTGGTCATTTGTGTGGCAGTTGGAAGAGATGACTGGGTCCACCTGGGCTTGAACTCTGGTGGAACTCACCTCAGAGAAGTATTGCCATGAATTGTGTTGGGATTTGAGGAAGCCACGCATGAGAGTCATCTTTGGAGACTGAGATCAAGGCCCAGGGTAGCTTTCCACAGGGCACTCTGATCTCAACCAGGATATCACATTATTTTATTCTGAAAGACTTGGAAGCCATTGTTGAGAGTCAAAACAGACAATGACATCACATTTTAGACCTCAATGGCCCTGGCTTCATGTGACCTTTTGGCCACTCTTTGGGAAGCCTTGCCTGTGAGAATTCTCCAGAACTTTCATTGAAATGAGCTTCCTCAACATTTAATGGTTCCTGAATGAATTGAAATCCACAGTGCATCCAACTTCATCCTTGAAAAATGGCTAGATAAATACCATGAAAATTTTCAATTTCCCATGACCAGGTGGCACTGGAGAACCATTGGACATTCTGTTGCTGATCATGAGTGTACCAGACCGTGCCTTGATTGATTGGGTTTCATGAAAATAAGTTGGAGCCTGCTGAGTAGTTGTCCTAGAGTAGTGGTTGGCAGGTGTGTGAAAAACATCTGTGGTGGGGCCATGTGGATCTGCCATTGGCTTCCAAATGGCTTGTGACTGACATGGTGCAGTCAGCAGACCCTCCTATGCAAAGGCATCTTGTTATATGGTGAGGTTTCAGGGCAATGTTTACAATCAGGTTGCTATGTTTAAGGGGGCAAGCAATGTGGGATAGAAGCCTGGTTGGTGCATTCTCCTGCATACCCTGACCCACCACGCCTGACAGAACTCGCTCCAGCACTGTGTCCCAGTTGAACTCCTTGGATTCCATGAAGCAATTACTAAACTCCCAATGCAACAGCAATAAACACATATAGAATCCTACCTGGTACCACACCTACATTCTTGTGAGGTGAACGACTTGGCAGATACAAATTGTGAGAGAAGATCACTCCTCCTAAACACCGTTGGAACTGAAAATATAACCAATGGATGAGCTTCCTAGTTTTACAACATTATACATAAATCCATGTTCAGTAAAATGAATATTTTAGATCTGTGAATGATATATATTTCATGATGAATTTCGAATAGCATATATATTGCGAGTTTTTAATGTGTTTGTGTGTATGTATATATATGTGTATATATATACATACACACATTCTCCAGATTTTTCAAAATATGAAATATTTGTATCTTAATATACACTCCCTTAATTCATTCATATTCATGTATGTGGATTTATGATGATCTTTTCTAAATATTATTCTCAGAAATATTCATCCACCTGAAATACTTCTTTGTTTTTTGTACTGAAAACTAACTTCAGTGAATGTTGCATACAAATCCTAATATATCTAGAGTAACTGACCCAGTTTAACCTCAATGCAAGAAGATTCAAATGGAACATGATGTGTATTTTGATGTTCATTTTAATTCAACACTGGTACATTACTATTTCTTCAGTTTATGCACATCATAGGATATATATTTCATCAAAAAGATGACAAAATTATAGGCGTTTTTTCACTTTCAATCACTTCCTACTTTAGAACACATGTATTCTTCCATATTTCTTAACTGGTCTTCTCAAGATTCTTTTTTCCAAACACATTATTTTCGATTTTCATAATCACATTGAAGCAAAACTCACACACCCTTCATGATAAACCATAACCCTAATATTAACATTGATGTATAACTTGTTGGAATGAATGATTGTATATCAATATAAGATTTTTCATATTTTCAGATATCAATTCAATCCACCATTTAAAGTGGAACCAGTTATATTACTTATTCACAGTTGGTCTATTCATGCATTATCTCTATATTCATAGACACAGGGTACACCTGTTTGTACCCCAAATACTAATTTATAAGTCTTCAAAATATTGCTCCCAAAAATGGTGGAAGAAATTCTTATGTCACCCGATCTATATATGCATTTTATCACAGTGATATTCTGGACACAAAATTCAAAGGTCAAACTTTTATTTGTACCAAAGCCTAAATGGAAAGTGAACATGGATTACTAAAATCATCAATTTCCAATTTGCCTAATGCTTTCAAATATCAATCCTATTGATGACTACATATTCGTTTCTTCCTAAGATTATATATTCAAACTCAACCCTGTTGAAAATGTCTAATCCTATCACTGACTTTATACTTTGCCTGATTTTGTAATGTCTGTATTGATATCTGCTTTCCAACATATTTTCTCCAATTCATCATTGTGACTGACTCTTCACTTGTGTTGACATTTACATTCACTCTGTAACCGAAACCCTATTGCTAAATAACTTTTGTTCCAAATTTTATACTAACTCTTCTTCCTAAACCTACTGACTATCTTCCTAATTTTACCGACTATCACTTTTGAATGGATGTTCTCATCTACATTCAATCATCCAAGTAAATGTAGGGTGAGTGTCAGAGGATGAGACCACCAAGAGACTATCTCATGCAACAGAAAGGGTTTATTTGGGGTCCAGCATGCTGGGGCTCAGAGCTCACTTGAATAGAGCAGAGAGCCCTGAGAACATCTTAAGCAGAGCTTATATAATTTTCTTGGAGAGGGCAGGGAGGGAAGTTTATTGATGGGTCAGGGCGAGTAAGCGGTTTGTGTGTAAACGCGTGAGGGAGTACATTCTGCAGTTTGGCAGTTGGGGAAAGCACATTCTGGGAACAAGATTAGGAAACATTTCTCAACATTTCAACAGTGTTTTGTTAAGCGTACAGAAAAACAGGAAGTGACAAGTACATATTTTATTAACATTTCATTCCCCACTTCTTCTTCTGGCTACTTTTAATCATAAAAGTGATTGTTGGGGGGTGTCACATTTTATGTATGCTAGTGGGGTATTAACATAAGTTTAACTTGTCCAATTTGAGCTTGGAGAAAAGAAATTACATGGTTGAGAAACAGGGTTTTATAGTAAGCAATAAAATGAGGATTATTATTGGACCGGCCAGGGTTGATTAAAATGTAGTTAACCAGGGGGACTGTGTAAACCAAGACTCAAACCACCAATTTTGGGTCTCTATCTCTCTTTGATGCTCTTCAAGGCATCTTTTTAATTTACTCATAGAGTTTGTTACAACTCCAGTATGGTCGACATAAAAAAAAAAAAAAAAAACAAAACATTCTTTCCTCAATGCAGCACAAAGGCTCCCTTCTCTCATGAAATGGAGGTCCAACCCTCGACTTTTCTGTAAAACAACTTCTGCCGCAGTCTTTGGCTGGGCACAAATCACGAGTCTCCACACAGCTTGTAGATTCAAACAGCAATTCTTTATTCCCGAACTCACACCGGCCGTCTACAAACACGCTCTGGGGGAATCCACGTTCTCTGCCCAAATCCACTCTCTCCCAAATCCACTCTGCATGGGCTTCTGTCTCCCAAAATATACTGTCTGACCCTAAGCACTCAAGAGGAACTCAGCAGCAGGATACGCCCTATTCTAAAGGGGGAACACCCTAATCTCCTATTATGCTAAACTGCCCTATTCTAAAGGGGGAACACCCTAATCTCCTATTATGCTAAACCGCCCTATTCTAAAGGGGGAACACCCTAAACACGGATCCTGCCCTGGTCCTTGAGCAAGGTCACCTTTCAGAAGTCCTTCCACTAGACAGCATGGGAGTAAGCTGGCAAGGAATTTGTCATACCTACTTGGCTGATGGCTCCCAGCAAACTTCAAAGAGAGAGGTAAAAGATTCCTGCAAAGCTGTGATGGAATTTTCTAATATCTTTAAGTTTTGATCTATTGCTGCTTCTAATTGGGTCATTTGTTGTGTCCCATGGACCAGGGCAGTGGTTCCTGTGCGAACCCGGGCAGCAACTCCTATTCATAATAGAATGGCTAAGGTGAGAGATATATGTTCCCACCTGAACCGGGTTGTATGCCCCTCTATTTGATCTTCAAATGAACCTGCGTCATAATAGAGCACTCTGGGAAACATCTGCACCATTACACAATTAATCACTTCTGTTGACCATTTCATAAAAACATAAACAACGTTTAAGTATATAGAATTATATTGTTGTAGGGACGGAAAAGGCAAGGCACCTAAGATAGCACCAAAGACAAGGAAACAGTCATATTTGGTTGCAACCAGATTCAGAGGGCATTGCTTCTGTTGTAATCAATTAATCCCCTGAAACCCAAGTTTAGGTAGTTTCAGAATTTTGTACCCAACATGTAAGGGAAGGGGCTCTGAAGTTCACAGTCTGCAGAAGTTCACAAAGAGCAGTTTTTGTTTCTGATTTTTCCTCAGTTCTGGGCAAGTTAAATTTTCAAGGACACCTGGGTGTGGGAGAGTTTTTTTTCCCCTTTTTTCCCTCTGCCAGCTGTTTCCACGGAGCCCAGTTTGCAACTTATCCATCTTACAAATATAGCCATCTCTATGAAGCCCCAGCTCAAGGCCAGAGGCCTTGATCACATATGTTGTGAAAAACTAGTAAGGGTGTGTCTAGCTCAGGAGTGCTGATTTTTTTCAGCCAGTTGCCAGGTAGACCAGGGCAACACAAAAAGAGGAAGTTTATCTACACTGAACTCTTTTATAGGGACTCTTTTGCTGAAAGTCCTAAAGTTAGCCATGGTGAAAACTTCTGGATAAGGTCAGTTAAGACTTTCCTGTGGGCCTGGTACAGAGGGGGAATACGGGAAATGCAGGGCTGAGCGCAGCTCTTTGGATCTGAGAATGAGGAAGGAGAGATGTAAAAGAATAATGGAAAAGGGTTTTGAGATCTTCCTAGCACCAAAAACATGAGTAGTAGAACGGGTAGAACAGAGAGGGAGATGGGAGTGAGTATCCCAAAAAGCCTGTAAGGGACTTTAAATCCTTAGTAACCTGTTTTCAGTGATGACAAAGCAACTTTAAAGGCCATTTTCATTACATCTTGGATAGGGGTCTGAGGGCTCTTCTCAGCTGGTTTGAGCTTTGGGTTAGCTGGTAAGAGGACCTGGTGGGACCTAGTGTGGGCACTGACAGGAGAAGAGAGGAGTGAGTGAGTGGAGGGTTACCTCAGTACCTGCTACCTCAGCAAGGGGGCAATGGTCTGAGAAACGGTGGAGGTTTGGGTTTTTAATATAGTAATTGGAGGGGAGAAATCAAGTTGATGATGTGGGAGTGACAACAGAGAGTCTAGAGCAGAAGGCTGAGGGTGAGCATGTATTGGAGAAGCATAGTTCACGATGTGAGCAAAGGAGAGAAAAGGCCTCCACATAGAGGAATCTCCTTTCACCCTTTTGAGCACTTGCAGAAGTTAAAAAGGTCACACAGAATTTGAAGATCTAGAGACCCCTCAGGGGGCCATCAGTTTTGGTTGTCTAATTGGTAATATGGCCAATGCTGTGTACAGAATTTGATGAGGAGTTTGGGTTCCATGTGGCAGTCCCTGTATGCTCACATCCCCATGACTTACAGAAGATGTTGGCGTTTCCAGCACACAGCCTTGACTGTTTGTGGCTTTGATAGTACACTGGGCAAACATAGTAATCTAGGCTAGCCAACCAGCATCTGGCTCACGTGTCCCTACATCAATAATGTTTGTTTCCATTATCTATGGTATGGAAGGAATTTAATGGAATTTTAGTGGGATCCTCTTCATTAGGGATATCCCAATAGGGAAGACCTATACGCAGCTGACAAATGTCTGGCTGGAGAGATGGCCACCAGGTCCCTAAGCGGGCTGTATGCAAGATAGACCATACTTCCTTTCCAGTAGGATTTGTGATCAGACATCGCTGCTGAACAGGCTTATGAGGGTTAGGACTACTGGTGGTCAAGGGGAGAGTCTATAGCCTTATCCACACAGCGAATCCACGATTTGAAAGGGTTTCCAGTCTTTTCCAGTTTCCAGCCAGAGTCTGGACAGGGCACAGGCTTGAGATGAGAGGTAGGGATCCAGGAAGTGATTTTGACTACCTTTACCCTGTAGGTGTTATAAGTAGCACCTGGTATGGTCCTTTTCAGGGGAGTTCCAGGGATGACACCAGATGTCGTCTTACATAGATGAAGTCTCTATTTGATATCGCTGTAGAGTCCCCTCATCCCCAGGTTGGTAGGCAGTGGCCATCTGTTTTCACAGGTGTCTCTGAGTTCTTTCAAGAGCTTTAAGTCTGTTAAGCAAGGGGGTGTGGAAGGAATCGTTAGGTCTTAGAGTTGGGGTAGGACCCTTACTGGAGGAGGGACACCATAGAGAATTTCACAGGGTGTGAGGTTACACAAAGAAATAGATTGAGTATTTCTTGCATGAAACAGTACATAAAGCAGGAGCATAGTGCAATCTTTTATGCCGGTCTCTAAGCTTAATTTCGTTATGGTCTCTTTAATGGTTCTATTCATTCTTTCTACCTGTCCTGAACTCGGGGGTCTGTAAACACAATGTAATTTCCAATTAATCCCCAGGGTCCTTGCTAACCTCTGAGTTACCTGGGCCACGAACGCCGGTCCATTATCAGACCCTATTACTTTAGGCAGGCCATACCTTGGAAAAATATCTTCCAGAATCTTCTTGACCACCATTTGCGCTGTTTCATTTTTTTTCTTTTCTTTTTTTTTTGGGGGGAAAGCTTCAATCCATCCTGAAAATGTATCTTCAAAGACTAGGAGATATTTAAGTCCATTCCTTGCTGGCTTAATTTCAGTAAAGTCCACTTCCCAGAATTGTCCTGGTCTGGTTCCTCGTAGGTGCTTTCCTGCAGGAAGCTTGGAAGGGTAAGAATTAACCAATTGATGGACCCAACAGGCTTTTGTTATCCATTCAGTTGTTTCCTTTCACTGTGAGTCGGTTAGTGGAAAACTGTTTTTGATCCTTCAAAAATGAATGCAGTTTCTTTGAACCAAGGTGAGTGATTTGATGTACATTTTCTACTGACATAGTTAGAGCCGTGATTATAGGAGTTTTTACTGAAGGATTTAGAAATTCCACTTGGGGGCCTTCAGGGTTAAAAGTTATTTTGGCCCAGAGCTTTGTGAGCAGATCTCTGCCAATCAATGGGGCCATGCATTCTGGGATTACTAGGAAGGAGTGATGGATTTTTCCTTTCCCCTGGTCCATGGTCCTCTTAGTTGTCCAAGCCTGGTATTTACTGCCATTAGCCCCTTGAATTAGAGACCTTTTATTTGATAGAGGTTCCAATGGGGTCTTAAAGGCAGAATATATTGCCCCTGTATCCACTTCAATGTATACTGGGGTCCCCTCCACTTCAAAAGTTAACCTGAGCTCAAGGAGAGGATCTGAGCCCCGACTTTCTTAGTAATCCTACAGAGTCAGAATGTCCAGCTGGCCTGGCTGTCTCTTTCTAGGGCACTCTTTAGCCCAGTGTCCTTTTTTTTTAGAGTAGGCACATTGAATTGAGGCCAGGGGTGGCCTCTAGTGTGGTCCCCGGTGTCCCTTCCTGTCTCCATGTTTCTTAATTTATGGTCTATTTGTTGTTGTGACCAGGACCTTAGTCAATGCCTTAGTCTGTCTTTTGTTTCTTTTATCCTCCCTTTGCTCCATACTCTTCCTCAGTTTCTCTCTTAGTATACCTTCTTGGCTTCTCTGACTAAACCTCTCAAAGTCATATCTTGTAATCCATCTAAGCATTGTAACTGTCTTTTAATATCCAGAACAGCTTGCCCAATAAAGGCCACCATGACAGATGCCTTTTGATTCTCTGCCTGAGGATCGAAAGGAGTAAATCTCTTATATGCCTCCATAATTCCCTGTAGGAACATGGAGGGACATTCATCAGTCCCTTGAATAATCTCTCTTACCTTGGCCAAAATAGTTGATCGCCTAGCGGCCACTAAGATACCCACTATTAGAGCCCGGCAATAAGAGGAAGGATGCTCATTACCTTCACAGGTTTTGGGGTCCCAGTTGGGTCTGTGCAAGGGAAAGGCGGCTTTGCATATGTTGGGAAGTTTTGTCGGTCACCCATCTGGTCCGAGAATATTTTTTTCTAGAATCCAGGAAGATTCTCTTTTGTTCCTCTGTCATGAAGAGAGTCCCTAGGAGTTGTTGGCAGTCATCCCAAGTAGGCTGGTGTGAAAACATCAATGATTCAACCACACCTGAGACCCAGGTGGGGTCCTCAGTAAAAGGGGGATTGTTATTTTTCCAGTTATTTAGGTCTGAAGAGGAGAAAGGTAAAAACTGGTAGGCTTGCACTTTTCCCCCATGGTTGTCATCAATCATTGTTCCTTAGAAATGGAGAGGGAGCATCACGGGAGTTCCAGGGATTTCAATCATTCAACGCCGGCAAATTCCTTTAGCCGGGCCAGCATCCTCCAGGGGAGGAGGGGGTGTGTTTGCTGCAGGGGAGTTATTTGGAGTGCGCTGGGCTCGCTTAGCTTCCTCCAATGGCGGACAGGCTGAGTCAGCAGCAGGGGAATTACTTAGAGGGTGTTGGGGGTTGGGGGACGAGGGCAGGGAATAAGTAGTAGGACGAGAGTCCAGTAGAGTCAAATCTTGTGACTCAGGGAGAACAGAGGTTGAAGGAGGAGGAGGAGCAGAAGGTTTGAGAGAGCATGAGGGAAGGAGTAGGAGTGGGGGCAGGGGCAAGGAAAAGCTTCACACATGGAGGAGGAGAATTGCAGATGTCCTGAAAAGTTAAGATATATGTCTCTTGATCCTGATGTCTATGTGGCGCTGGCTGAAAGTCAATATCTCTGACTTTTTAAATTAGTGGGAAGTAGAAAGATCCTTCTAGGGGCTATCTGAATCCAAAGGTGGGCCATTCTGAGGCACAGAGAGTCTGCCAGGTCCAGCGTTTTACTGAAAAAGAAAGATTCTGAGCCCTTAAGCGGACTTTGGTGCAATGATCAAGGGTCAGGGAAAGAGGCATTGAAGTGCTCTATCCCATTATGAAAGATAAACAATCAGTAAAAGCAACGACACATGACACAGACAAGACAAAACAATAAAGACAGGCAATGGACGTCCAACACTGAGACCAGGACTGAGTAGCCGGCAAAACCTGATGGGCTGGATATGCCGAATCTGAAACAAAATATCACTGAGTTGAGGAGACTATTGTTCCTCGATTTCCCGAGTTCTCTGGGGAGTCCCCCAGTGACGTGGCCTGTGGCTCTATGACATGTCTGTCAGCCATCGTCGGAGAGAGCTCACACTCTTCATCAACAGCCATTTTGCCAAGCCCTAACCTGAAACCTGAAACCAGAAAGAGGCGCCTTACATACCCCGAGAGGAGCCCGTTGGGGTCTCTCATCTGCCGCTGCTGGATCTCAGTGGAACCTCCATATGTAAAGGTCGGGCGAGCGTCCGGGGAAGAAACCACCAAGAGACTGTCTCATGCAAAAGCAAAGGGTTTATTATGGGTCCAGCATGCTGGGGCTCAGAGTTCACTTGAATAGAGCAGAGAGCCCTGAAAACAGCTTAAGCAGAGCTTATATACTTTCCTTTGAGAGGGCAGGGCAGGATGTTTATTGATGGGTCCGGGCGAGTGAGCTGTTTGTGGGCAACTGGGTGAGGAAGTACTTTCTGCAGTTTGGCAGTTGAGGACAGAACATTCTGGGAACAAGATTAGCAAACAGTTCTCAAGATTTCAACAGTGTTTTATTAAGCATACAGAAAACAGGAAGTGATAAGTACCTATTATATTAACCTTTCGCTACCGAGTACACTTTGCCAGATTTCCTAATGTCTCTATTGATATCTGCTTTCCTACATATTTTCCCCAGTTCATCATTGTGACTGACTCTTCACATGTGGTGACATTTACATTCACTCTATACCCGAAACCCTATAGCTAAAGAACTTTTGGTCCAAATCCTATGCTCACTCTCCTTTCTAAACCTACCGACTATCTTCCTAATCCTACTGATTATCCCTTTTTGACTGGAAGTTCTCTTTGACAATCAATCATCCAAAATACATGGAACTTTGCCATTGTATATTGATGTATCTGAGACATCTGTGCAGAAAATAAATCAAAGCTCAGTATCACAATCAAGGTCCCAATGCTCTTCTGGGCTTCAAATCTTAAATAGATTTCTGTTTTCATACTTATGTTTCACCTATATATTGTTGTAAATATCGCAGGTTTCCAATACCATTATTCATCCAGCAGAATGATTCCTAATGCAAATTGAACCTGTTATTAACCCTAACCATACACTGTTCCCTCAATATAACTTTACAGAAGAGCAGGGACAGAGTAGGTCTTACAATATAGGAATGTAGGGGAACTTCCTATTGCTAAGAAACTCAAAGGTACATGTAAAAATGATCCCTGGAGAAGTTGTAGGCAGCTATGAAGGAACTGAGTGAGCAAAAGTCATCTTCTCTTGCAAACAACCTGGTCAGGATGAAGGGATATGTCTGAATCAGCCTCTTTCTTCTTAATGTAGAGAAGAAGAACCAAACCAGGCTGTGTGGAGAGCTGTTCCTGGTTGCCTATGGTTAATATACCATTCAAACTCGTGAAACTGTAACAGGAAGCAGGGGCAGCCTTCATTTCAGGGGACCCTTGGAAGCAACTGTAGGACAAAGTGGTTGCAAATGGTGTGAGCTCATTCAGTTCCTAAAGGAAGTGACCTCAGACCTCACCTCACATCCTTGGTGATAGAACTCTCTGAATTTGGGATCAAAGAATCCAGGCACCCAAATCCCATTCCAGTCCCAGTAGCAGTGGTCTCACTTCTTTGGATTTACCAAGGACAGAATCAGTCTTTGTTGGTACCTACTAATATGAGGATTGCCAAAAGCCAGGAAAGCTCTGAAGAGTGGCCTTTCCTGAGAAAGCAGGTAGTGGATCACCGCTGCCTCCTGACAACTTTACAGAGTTGGCCAAGGAAACCAGATCTGAAACAGGACAGGCAATTTCGGGGGAACATAGTTTGGCCCAATAGTCAGAGGACACTCCGGATAGTCAGAGACCTACTTGGGGGAAGAAGGTGCTTTGTGGGTGTGGGTGTGTGTTTGTGCTTTTGTCTCATGTTCTCAGAATAGGTAGGAATGGCGGTTTGTTTGGTTTGGAGTGAACTGTTTCTAATAAGTGATTTGATAAAGCAAGTGTTTCTATGTCTGTGTATCCCATTGTGTCCTTGGTTGTAGACATTAGAAAAGAGAATGCATGAATGGATGTGTCCTGTCTGGTAGAAAGCTTCCCAGCATTCATCCAGCCGAATATATGAATGCACTGCGGCTTCCCTTATCGATGGGCAACACCTGCTATTTTCCTAAGTTCTGGTTTTATTTTTAAATTCTGGCCACTCTCCAGAATAGGCTCATGGTTTTGTGTCCAAGAGAAGTACCACCTTCAAGCTCTGTGACATGGCCATGTACTGGATAGCTGAAGGGAATGGCGAGCAACTAAGAAAACTCAGATATCAGTGTGACCAGTAAAGTCTCAGTGGAAAAACCGTGCTTTGGGCCTTTTGCTTACCTTTTGTTCTATTCCCCTGTATGTCAGGAATTTCTTTGCCTCAGGCCACACCTTCATGAAGCCAGAACAAAACACTTTTCAAATGGAAATGAATGGGCCTCACCTGTGGCTCTTTGCCTAATTGCTTTAGAAAGGGGTGTGTCTGAATCAGCCTCTTGGCCCTGTGTGAGGCTGTGGCTTAGATTCTTAGCACCTGATTGATATAAAGAAAGATCCCATGTGTGAATCCAAAACCAAAATGCCCAAAAGAGGAGTCATTGAGGATAAAGTCTCTTGCCTTCCACTGTAAGGTTCCTGAACTCCATCAAGTGAGAATAGGGATCATTTGGGTCAAATGATTTCTTCAAAGCCCTGCACATGCTAGCCCAGTGGTGTTTGTGTTTTCTTATGACTCCAATTCACATAAAGATTCTAAACCCCACTGTCAGTAGGCCTCAAATTGGAGAAGCAGAGCAGTATTACAGCAGGCCTATTTGATCACTCCTGGGTTACAGGAAGGGTGTTCAGGCCACCCTGACATTAGGAAAATAAGGGGCAAGGAAGCCTATTTTGGACACTGTCTTGGGCTGTGTCCTTCATGGAAACTTCCAGCCAGAGGTTAAGATGAGTGTCTATATGCAATAAGATGAGGGTCATGTGGGAATGTTTTGGTTTAATTTTGGTCATTTGTGTTGGGGTTGGAAGAGATGAGTAGGTCAACCAGGACTTGAAATCTGGTGTGATTCCCCTTAGAGACTGAGTTATGGAACTGAACTCAGAGAAGTATTGGCATGAATTGTTTTGAGTTTTTAGGAGGCCACACATGAGACTCGCTCTTGGAAACTGAGACCTAGGCCCAGGCTGGCTTTCCACAGAGCACTGGGAATCTCACCCAGGATATCACAAGATTTTATTCTGAAAGACTTGGCAGCCATAGTGAAAACACACATAGACCTCACACTGTAGACCTCAATGGGCCTGGCTTCATGTGACCTTTTGGTGACTCTTTGGGAAGACTTGCCTTTGAGTGTCCTCCAGAGATTTCATTGAAATGAGCTTCCTCACAATTTAATGGTTCCTAAATGAATTGAAACCCACAGTGCCTCCAACTTCCACCTTAAAAAATGGCTAGATAAATACCATAAAATTTTTGAAATTCCTATGACCAGGTGGCACTGGAGAACCTTTGTATGCCCTATTGCTGATCATGAGTGCCTTTATTGACTGAGTTTCATTAAAATGGTGTAGAACAGAGATGCCAGTAAGTTGGATACTCCTCAATTGTAGGCGCAAGCTTTGGTGTGCAGGTTTGTGATAAAACATCCGTGGTGGGGCCATGTGGATCTGCCATTGCTTCCAAATGGCATGTGACTGACGTGGTGCAGCCAGGAAACCCTTATATGTAAAGGCATATTGGTATATGGAGAATTTTTAGGGCAATGTTCATAATCAAGTTGCTATGGACAAGGGGCCAATCTATGTGGGCTAGAAGCCTGGTTGGTGCATTCTCCTGCAGTCCATGACCCACTACACATGACAGAACTCCCTTCAGCACTGTGTCCCAGTTCAACTCCTTGTATTTCGTGTAGAAAATACCAATCTCCCAGTGTAGCAGCAAGAAACACCACGAAAAGTGGAGAATGACCAAATGCCTTCACAGTCCACACGGGGAGACTCTTAGACCCCAGTGGTCACAGTTTACTTACAAAGAGAGAATTCAGTACTGTAGCCTAGTGTTCATTGGAAAATAAGAAACCACGTCCTCCAGGTCACATAGATGTAGACCCAGCTCTGATGGTCTCACTAGAAAGAAAGCTAAAGCTCCTGACAACAACATATATTTTGAGTTCCCAACATCAGAGGCAGTTTCTCAAGAAGACTTTAGGCCAGAAGAGCTACAAGTATGTGGAGTGTTTACCTTGTCCCTTACATTTGGAAACTCCTCTACCACATCCAAGGTTGTGAACTCCTTTGAATTTTCCATTCCAGATATATATTCACAGATTTTCCAACTCTTCTCCTCTAATTGCGTCTTATTTGGGGCGAAGGTAATGTGAAGCCATTGTTCTGGATGAGAGTGGGAAATTTATTGTGTAGCCCATATTTGCATGCACATTGGATTCATTTTCCTTTTTTCCATTCAAAATACTGAATCCCTGACACTAACCCATACCCTACTAGACTCTGACTACTAATCCTACTATGATGGAGAATAATAACACAAACAGAATAGAAATACAAGCCGTTCAGAGGAAGCATGGTGTATAGTTGGACTTGCCTTTTGCATGATAAAGGGTAGGTGTTATATATCTAGTCCATTTTTCATTGAAATAGTTCTCTATGTGTTTTTTTCCTTTAATTTTTATTGTTGGTTGTTCAAAACTTTACCTATTGCTTGACATATCATATTTCACACTTTGATTCAAGTGGGTTATGAACTCCCATTTTTACCCCGTATACAGGTTTCAGCATCACATCTGTTACACATCCACTGTTTTACGTATTGCAATAGTAGTGTCTGTTGTAGTCGGCTGTCTTTCCTATCCTCTACTATTCCCCATCCCCTCCCCTCCCATCTTCTCTCTCTACTCCATCTACTGTAATTCATTTCTCCCCCTTGGTTTTTTCCCCCCTTTCCCCTAACTTCCTCTTGTATGTAATTTTGTATAACCATGAGGGTCTCCTTCCATTTCCATGCAATTTTCCTTCTCTTTCCTTTTCTCTTCCACCTCTCACCCCCGTTTAATGTTAATTTTCTTCTCATGCTCTTCCTCCCAACTCTGTTCTTAGTTACTCTCTTTATATCAAATAAAACTATTGGCATTTGTTTTTTTTTTTAGGGATTGGCTAGCTTCACTTAGCATAATCTGTTCTAATGCCATCTATTTCCCGGCAAATTCTATGATTTTGACATTTTTTAATGCAGAGTATTATTCCATTGTGTATAAATGCCACATTTTTTTTCCTTCATCTATTGAAGGGCATCTAAGTTGGTTCCACACTCTTGCTATTTTGAATTGTGCTGCTATGAACATCAATGTAGCAGTGTCAATGCAGCATGCACTTTTTAGGTCTTACGGAATACACTGAGAAGGGGAATAGCTGGGTCAAATGGTGGTTCCATTCCTAGCTTCCAAGAAATCTCCATACTTCTTTCAAATTGGCTGCACCAATTTGCAGTCCCACCAGCAATGTACAGGTGTACCCTTTTCCCCACATCCTCGCCAGCACTTGTTGTTTGACTTCATAATGGCTGCCAATCATACTGGAGTGAGATGGTATCTTAGGGTGGGTTTGTTTTCCATTTTTCTGACTGCAAGAGATGGTGAGCATTTTTTCATGTACTTATTGATTGATTGTATGTCCTCATCTGAGAAGTGTCTGTTCAGGTCCTTGGACCATTTGTTGATTGGGTTATTCATTTTCTTATTGTTTAATTTTTTGAGTTCTTTGTATACTCTGGATATTAGGGCTCTATCTGAAGTGTGAGGAGTAAAGATTTGTTCCCAGGATGTAGACTACTTATTTACCTCTCTTATTTTTTCTTTTGATGAGAAAAAACTTTTTAGTTTGAGTAAGTCCCATTTGTTAATTCTAGTTATTAACTCGTGTGCTATGGGTGTCCTATTGAGGAATTAGGAGCCCAACCCCACAGTATGTAGATCATAGCCAACTTTTTCTTGTATCAGATGCAGTGTCTCTGATTTGCTATCAAGCTCCTTAATCCATTTTGAGTTAACTTTTGTGCATGACGAGAGAAATGGATTCAGTTTCATTTTGTTGCATATGAATTTCCAGTTTTCCCAGAACCATTTGTTGAAGATGCTATCCTTCCTCCATTGCATGCTTTTATACCCGATTGGCATTGCATTTAAAATATAGAGAATTTTGGTTATATTGCCATTTTGATGATGTTAGTTCTGCCTATCCATGAACATAGTATATTTTTCCATCTTCTAAGATCTTCTTCTATTTCTCTCTTTAGGGTTCTGTAGTTTTCATTTTATAAGTCTTTCACCTCTTTTGTTAGGTTGATTCCCAAGTATTTTTTTTTGTGTGTGTGTGTGTGTGGATATTTTGAATGGAGTGGTTGTCCTCATTTCTATTTCAGAGGATTTGTTGCTGATATACAGGAATGCCTTTGATTTATGCGTATTGATTTTATATCCTGCCACTTTGGTGAATTCATTTATTAGCTCTAATAGTTTCTTTGTATATCTTTTTGGGTCTGCTAAGTATAGAATCATGTCATCTTCAAATAGTGATAATTTACGTTCTTCTTTTCCTATTTTTATGCCTTTGATTTCTTTAATCTCTCTAATTGCTCTGGCCAGTGTTTCGAGAACTATGTTGAACAGAAGTAGTGAGAGAGGGCATCCCTATCTTCTTCCAGATTTTAGAGGGAATGCCTTCAATTTTTCTCTATTCAGAATGATGCTAGCCTGAGGCTTAGCATAGATTGCTTTTACATTATTGAGGTATGTTCCTGTTATCCCTAGTTTTTCCAGAGTTTTGAACATAAAGGGATGCTGTACATTGTCGAATGCTTTTTCTGCATCTATCGAGATGATCAAATGGTTCTTATTTTTAAGTCTATTGATGTGATGAATAACATTTATTGATTTCTGTATATTGAACCAGCCTTGCATCCCAGGGATGAATTCTACTTGATCATGGTGCACAATTTTTTTAATATGTTTTTGTATCCGATTCGTCACAATTTCATTGAGGATTTTTGCATTTTTCCTGAAATAGCTTGAAAAGTAATGGTATTAGTTCCTCTTTAAAGGTTTTGTAAAACTCTGCTGTATACCCATCCGGTCCTGGGCTTTTCTTAGTTGGTAGTCTTTTGATGGTTTATTCTATTTCCTCAATTGTTATGGGTCTGTTTAGGTTACCTATATCCTCCTGACTCAATCTGGGCAGATTATATGACTTGAGAAATTTATCGATGCCTTCACTATCTTCTATTTTATTGAAGAATAAGAATTCAAAATAATTTCGGATTATCTTCTGTATTTCTGAACTATCTGTTGTGATACTGAATTCTCCCTATTCTTTTCTTTGTTAGCTTGGCTAAGGGTCGGTCGATTTTATTTATTTTTTCAAAGAACCATCTTTTAGTTTTGTCAATTTTTTCAATTGTTTCTTTGTTTTGATTTCATTAATTTCAGCTCTGATTTTAATTATTTCTTGGCTTCTACTTCTTTTGCTGTTGTTTTGCTCTTCTTTTTCTTGGATTCTGAGATGAAGTATGAGATCATTTATTTGTTTTTTTTTTTTTTTCCTTTTTTTAAGGAATGAAATCCAAGCAATGAATTTTGTTCTTAGAACTGCTTTCAATGTGTCCCATAGATTCTGATATGTAATGTCTGTGTTTTCATTTATCTCTAAGAATTTTTTAATTTCCTCCTTGATGTCTTCTATAACCCATTGATCATTCAGTAACCTATTTTTCATTCTCCATGTGATACATGATTTTTCCTTCTTTCTTTCATTGTTGATTTTCAGTTTCATTTCCTTATGATCAGATAAGATGCCTGGTATTATATCTACTCCTTTATATTGTCTAAGAGTAGCTCTGTGACATAATATATGATTTATTTTTTGAGAAGTATCCATGTGCTGCTGAGAAAAAAGTGTAACTGCTTGATGTTGGGTGGTATATTCTATATATATATATATCATAAGTCTGGGTTATTAATTGTGTTATTGAGTTCTATAGTTTCATTATTCAACTTTTGTTTGGAAGATCAGTCCAGTAGTGAGAGAGGTGTGTTTGAGTCTCCCATGAGTATTGTATATTGGTTTATTAGAATCTTGAACTTGAGAAGAATTTGTTTAATGAACATAGCTGCACCAATGTTTGGGGCATATATATTTATGATTGTTTTGTCTTGTTGGTGTATGGTTTCCTTGAGCAGTATGTAGTGTCCCTCTTTATCCCTTTTGATTAACTTTGGCTTGAAATCTATTTTATTTGATATGAGTATGGACACTTCTGCTTGTTTCCGAAGTCCATATGAGTGATATGATTTTTCCCAACTTTTCACCTTCAGTCTATGTATATCTTTTCCTAACAAATGTGTCTCCAGTAGGCAGCATATTGTTGGATCTTGTTTTATGATCCATTCTACTAGCCTGTGTCTCTTAATTGGTGAGTTTAAGCCATTAACATTTAGGGTTATTATTGAGATATGGGTTGTTCTTCCAGCCATATTTGTATATTTATGTTACTAAGCATGGTTTGTTTTCCTCCTTGATTATTTTCCCCCCTTTACTCCTCTACCTCCCACTGTTGGTTTTCATTGTTATTTTCCATTTCCCCTTCCTGTGATGTTTTGCCAAGGATGTTTTTAAGAAATCGTTTTCTAGCTGCAAATTCTTTTAACTTTTGTTTATCGTGGAAAGTTTTAATTTCATCTTCTATCCTGAAGCTTAATTTCGCTGGATACACAATTCTTGGATGGAACCCATTTTCTTTCAGTGTTTGAAAAATGTTATTGCAGGATCTTCTAGCTTTCAGAATCTGTGTTGAAAGATCAGCTGTTATCCTGATTGGTTTACCACTAAATGTAATCTGCTTCCTTTATCTTGTAGCTTTTAAAATTCTCTCCTTTTTCTGTATGTTGGGCATCTTCATTATAATATGTCTAGGTGTGAATCTCTTATGATTTTGCACATTTGGCATCCTGTAAGCTTCTAGGATTTGCGATTCTGTCTCATTCTACAAGTCTGGGAAGTTTTCTCCTTTATTTCATTGAATATATTGCTCATTCCTTTTGTTTGGACCTCTATACCTTCCTGTATCCCAATGACTCTTAAGTTTGGTCTTTTTATGTTATCCCATATTTCTTGGATGTTCTGCTCATGGTTTCTTAAAAGTCTTGCTGAGCTGTCTGTGTTCTTTTCAAGTTGAAATAATTTGTCTTCATTGTCTGATGTTCTATCTTCTAAGTGTTCTACTCTGCTGGTAGTATTCTCAATTGAGTTTTTAAGTTGGTTTATTGATTCCTGCATTCCTAGGATTTCTGTTTGTTTGATTTTATAATCTTTATCTCCCTGTATAGTTGATCTTATGCTTCTTGGATTTTTTTTATGTAATTCATTATCAAGGTGATCTTTCATTGTCTGATTTTGCTCTCTAATGTCTTCCTTGAGACTCCAGATCATCTGAAGCATGTATATCCTGAGTTCTTTATCTGACATTCCATCTTCTGCAGATATTACCTCTTCTAATGTTGACTTTACCTGCATTGCTTATGGTCCTTTCTTTCCTTGTCTTTTCATACTGTTCATATTCCTTTCTGCTTGGTGAAACTGTTGTGTTATTGAATTTTTCCCCTATATATTTATATTGCTCTTGTATAGTTTCAAAGTCTCCCTCGCAGGCACGGGTGGTGGCTCTGCCCCTCCTACAATTGGGACAATGTGCCTACCACACCAGCAGGCTGCTGGGCCTGTTCTGTAAGTCGGTAGCTGGTCCGCCTACCTTGAAGGTGCGAGCAGCAACTCTGCCCCTCTGCAGGCACTGGGCCTGTTCTGCCAGTGGGTCGCAAGTCGGGCTACTTTGCAGGCGTGGGCGGCAGCTTTGAGCATCCGCGGGCCACTGGGTCTGTTTTGTCTGTCCCTTGCAGGTCTGTCTACCTTGCAGGCGCCTGTGGCTGCTCCGCCCCTCCCCCAACCGGGACGATGTGTCTACCATGCTGGCGGGCCATAGGCCTGGTCTGTCGGTGGTTGCAGGTCCACCTACCTTGCAGGCGCAGAGGGCGTCTCTGCCCCTCCGCAGATTGCTGGGCCTGTCCTGCTGTGGGTCACAGGTCTGCCTACCTTGCAGGCCCGGCGGCATTGCCCCTCCCCCAACCAGGGCGATGTGTTTTCCACGGTGGCGGGCCACTGGTCCTGTTCAGCCGGTGGGTCGCAGGTCCGCCTACCTTGAAGGAGCGATTGGCAGATCTGCCCCTCCCTCTCTCAATGTGTTTTTAAAGTTGACAAATATGTGAATTCCTGTCTCCCTTTCTCTGTAGCATATTCAGCACATGTATTTTTATATGCACATATAGAATCCTACCTGGTATCACACGTACATTTTTGTGAGGTTGCTGACTTGGCAGATACAAATTATGAGAAGAGATCACTCCTTCTAAACGATGTTGTAACTGAAAATTTAAGCTATGGGTGAGCTTCCTAGTTAAACAATATTACACATAAATCCACGCTCAGTAAAATGAAGATTTTTGGATCTGTGGATGATATATATTTCATGAAGAATTTCAATTGGCATATATATTGCTACTTTTTAATGTCTGTTTTGTGTGTGTTTGTGTGTGTATACACACTCTTGTATATATATATATATATATATATATATATATATATATATATATGCACACTCTCCATATATTTCAAAATATGAAATAGATGTGTCTTATGTACAGTCCCAAAATTCATTCATGTTAATGTATGTGGAATTATAATCAAATTTTCAAATTCATTCATGTTCATGTATGTGGAATTATAATCAAATTTTCACAAGATTATTCTCGGAAATATTCATCCACCTGAAATACATATTTGTTTCTTAGGACTGAAAACTAAATTCAGTGAATGGTGCATTCAAATCCTAATATTTCTACATTAACTGACTCAGTTTAACATCAATGCAAGAAGATTCCTATGGGACATGATGTTTATTTTGACGTTCATTTTTACTCAACACTGGTACATTACTATTCCTTCAGTGAATGCACATCAGAGGATATGTATTTCATCTACAATTTCACAAATTTATAAGTATTTGTTTCACTTTCAGTCACTTCCTGCTTCAGAACACATGTATTTCTCCAGGTTTCTTGACTGGTCTTTTTATGAGTCTTTTTTCCAAAAAAAATATTTTCAATTTCCATAATCAATTTTAAGCAAAACTCACACACTCTTCATGATAAACCATAATCCTCATATTACCATTAGATGTAAAAGGGGTTGGAATGAATGGTTGTATATCAATATAAGATTTCCTGTATATTTTCACATTTCAATTCAATCCATTATTTGAAGTTGGAACCAGTTATATTATTTATTCACAGTATGGTCTATACATGCATATTCTCCATATTCAAAGACAAAGAGTGCACCTGTTTGTTCCCCGAATACTAATTTATACATCTTCAAAATATTGCTCCCAGAAATGGTGGAAGAAATTCTCAGGTCACCTTATCTACATATACATTGTATCACAGTAATATTCTGGACACAAAAAGCAAAAGTCACACTTATGATTGTACCAAAGCCTAAATGGAAACTGAACATGGATTCCTAAAAACATCCAGGTCCAGTTTGCCTAATAGTCTCAAATATCAATCCTATTGGTGACTACGTATTTGTTTCTTCCTAAAATTATATATTCAAACTAAATGCAGTTAATAATGTCTAATCCTATCACTCACTCTATACTTTGCCTGATTTCCTAATGTCTCTATTGATGTCTGTTTTCCTAAATATTTTCCCCAGTTCACCATGTGAGTGACTCTTCACATGTGATGATATTTACTTTCACTCTCTAAGCGAAACCCTATTGATAAAGAATTTTTGGTCCAAATCCTGTACTCACTCTTCTTCTGAAAGCTACTGACTATCTTCCTAATCTTACTGAGTTTCCCTGTTTGAGTGGAAGTTCTCTTTTCCATTCAATCATCCAAGGTACAAGGTCCTATGCCATTGATTATCGATTTATCTGAGACATATATGCGGAACATAATTCAAAGCTAAGTATCACAATCAACAGCTCAATGCCCTTCTGAGCTTCAAATCTTACCTAGATTTCTGTTTTCATACTTATATTTTATGTCTATGTTTTAATAAATATCACAGGTTCCCAATACCATTATTCATCCAGCAGAATGATTCCTAACCCAAATCAAACATGTTATTAAACCCTAAACATACACTGTTCCCACAATCTCACTTAACAAAAGACCAGGGACAGTGTTGGTCTTACAATACAGGAATGTAGGGGATATTCCATATGCTGAAAAACTCAAAGGTCCATGCAGATGTGATCGCTGGAGAAGATATAGGCAGCTATGAAGGACCTTAAAGAGCAAAACTCATCTTCCATTGCAAACAACCTGGTCAGGATGAAGGGTTGTATCTTAATGAGCCTCTCTATTCTCAATGTAGAGAAAATGGACCAAACCAGGCCTGTGTGGAGAGCTGTTCCTGGGTGCCTATGGTTGATTCACCATTCTAACTTGTGAAAGTGTCACAGGAAGTAGGGGCAGCCTCTATCTCATGGGACCCTTGGAAGCAACTGTTAGGACAAAGTGATTGCCAAGGCAGTGTCCTCATTCACTACCTGAAGTAAGTGATCTCACCTCTCTTCCTTGGTGATGGAACTCTCTGAACTTGTGTGCAGAAGCCAGGCAACCAGAGCCAGTCCCAGTCCCAGTCCCATTGAGGTCACTTGTTTGGATTTACCAAGGACAGAATCAGTGTTTCCTGGAACCTACTGATGTGAGGATGGCCAAATGCCAGGAGAGCTTTGTAGAGGGGCCTTTCCTGAGAAAAAGGTACTTTCCCATTTCTGGCTCCTGACAACGTCACAGATTTGGCCAAGGAGACCATATCTGAGACAGGACAGGCCATTTGGGGGTACATAGTATGGCCTACCAGTCAGACGACACTCAGGATAGTCACAGAATTACTTGGGGGAAGGAGGTGTCTTTGTGGGTGTGGGAGTGAGTTTGTGGTTTTTTCTCATGTTCTGAGAATAAGTAGGAAAGGCAGTTTGTTGGGTTTGGAGTGGACTGTGTCTAGTAATTCCTTTGACAATGTGAGTGTTTCTATATCTGTGTAACTCTCTGTGTCCGTGGTTGTATTCATTAGAAAAGAGAATTCATCTATGGATGTGTCCTGTCTAGTAGAAAGAATTCCAGCATTTATCCTGCCTAATTTATGAATGGACTGTGACTTGCCTTATCAATGGGCAACACGTACTATCTTCCTAAGTTCCTGTTTTCTTTCTGAATCTGGCCACTCTCCAGAGTAGGCTCATGGTTTTTTGTCCAAGTTATGTACCACCTCCAACCTCTGTGACATGGCCAATGTATTCTATAGCTGAAAGGAAAGGGAGCATCTCAGAAAACTCAGATATCAGTGTGACAAGGAAAGTCTCAGTGGAGAAAACCGGCTTTGGGCCTTTTGCTTCCCTATTCCTCTGTTGCCCTGAATGTCAGGAAGGTCTTTGCCTCAGGCCACCCCTTTGTGAATCCTGAAGAAAACAGTTTTCAAATGGAAATGAATGGGCATCACCTGTGGCTGTTTGCTAAAATGCTTTGAGAGATATGTGTGTGAATCAGCCTCTTGGCCGTGTGTGAGGCTGTGTCTTAGATATTCAGCGCCTAATGGATCTTAAGAAAGATCCCATGTGTTCATCCAAAACCAAAATGTCTAAAAAATCAGTCATTGTAGATGAAGTTTATTGCCTTTCTCTGTTAGGTTCCTGACCTCCAACAAGTGAATTTGGGGATCCTTTGAATTAATCGAGTTCTTCAAAGCCCTGCAGAGGCTAGCCCATATGTGCTTGGGTTTTCTAATGAATCCAAATCACATAAAGAATCTATACATGACAGTCAGTAGGCCTCAAATTGGAGAAGCAGAGCAGTATTAGTGGCAGGCCTATTAAATCACTCCTTGTTTACAGGAAGGGTGTCCAGGTCACACTGACTTTAGGCAAATGAGGGCAAGTTAGATTATTTCAGACTCTGTCTTGTGCTTTACCCCTCATGGAAACCTCCAGCCAGAGGTAATGATGAGTGTCTATATGGAAGAAGATGAGGGCAATGTGGGAGTGTTTTGGATTTAATTGTGGTCATTTATTTGGCTGTTGGAAGATAAGACTGGGTCCACCTGGGCTTTAACTCGGGTTTGATTCACCTTAGAGACTGAGTTCTGGAACTGACCTCAGAGAAGTATTCACATGAATTGTGTTGGGATTTTAGGAGGCCACGCATTAGACTTGCCCTTTGAAACTGAGATCTAAGCCCAGGGTGGCTTTCCACAAAGCACTGAGAATGTCAGCCAGGATATACCTGGATTTTATTCTGAAAGACTTGGCAGGCATATTTGAGAGTCAAAACACCCATGGACCTCACATTGTAGACCTCAATGGGCCTGGCCTCATGTGACCTTTAGGCCACTCTTTGGGAAGCATTGCCTGTGAGAGTTCTCCAGATCTTTCATTGAAATGAGCTTCCACAACATTTAATGGTTCATGAATGAATTGAAACCCACTGTGGCTCCAAATTCCTCTTTGAAAAATGGCTAGATAAATACCATGAAATTTTTAAAATTCCCATGACCAGGTGGCACTGGAGAACAGTTAGATCTCCTGATGCTCATCATGAGTGTACCAGACTGGGCCTTGATTTACTGGGTTTCATGAAAATGGCATAGAACAGAGATGCCAGTAAGTTGGAACCTTCTGAGTAGTGCGCCTTGAGCAGTTGTGGGCAGGTGTGTGACAAAACATCTGTGGTGGGGCCATGTGGATCTGCCATTGGCTTCCAAATAGCATGTGATTGACTTGCAGCAGCCAGCAGACCCATTTATGTAAAGGCACCTTGTTATATAGAGAGGTTTCAGGGCAATGTTCAGAATTGGGTTGCAATGGAAAAGGGGGCAATGTAGCAAGCAATGAGTGATAGAAGCCTGGATGGTGCATTCTCCTGCAGACTCTAACCCACCACAAGTGACAGAACTCCCTGCAGCACTGTGTCCCAGTTGAACTCCTTGTATTTTGTAAAGCAAATATCAAACTCACTGTGCAGCAGCAAGAAACACCACGAAAAGTGGAGGATGACCAAATGTCTTCACAGCGACACGGGGAGACACTAAGCCCCCAGTGGCCACAGTTTACCTACAAAGAGAGAATTCAGCACTGCTGCCCATGTTCATTGGAAAATAAGAAAACATGTCGTCCAGGTCACATAGATGCAGACCCATCTTTGATGGTCTCACTAGAAAGAAAGCTAAAACTTCTGACAACAACTTATATTTCAAGTGCCCAATCTCACATGCAGTTTCTCAAACAGTCTTTAGGCCAGAAGAGCTCCATGTTGGTGTTGTGTTTACCATGTCCCTTGCTTTTGGAAACTCCTCTACCATCTCGAAGTTTGTGAACTCCTGAGCATTTTCCATTCCAGACATGTATTCACAAATTTTCTAACTCTTCTCCTCTAATTGTGTCTTCCTTGGAGCGAAGGTAATGTCAAGGCATTGTTCTGGATCAGAGTGGGAAGTTTTGGGTTGCACATATTTGCACACACATTTGATACAATTTCCAATTTTCCATTCAAAATACAGAATCCCTGACACTATCCCATACCCTACTTGACTCTGGCTACTAATCCTAATATGATGGAGAAAAATAACACAAACAGAATATAAATACAAGCAGTTCAAAGGAGGCATGATGTATATTTGGACTTGCCTTTTACATGATAAAGTTTATGTGTTATAAATCTAGTCAATTTTTAATTAAATAGTTCTCCATGTGTTTTTAAAGTTCAAAATATGTGTATTACTGACTCCCTTTCTCTGTAGCCTATTCAACATATGTATTTTTATATGCACATACTGAAAGCTACCTGGTATCACACCTATATTTTTGTGAGGTGGCTTCCTCAGCAAATACAAATTGTGAGAAGAGATCACTCCTCCTAAACGCTTTGGAACTGAATATTCAACCTATGGGTGAGCTTCCTAGTTGAACAAAATTATACATAAATCCATATTCTGTAAAATATATATTTTTGCATTTGTGGATGATATATATTTCATGATGGATTTCGATTGGCATATATTACTACATTTTAAAGTCTGTGTGTGTGTTTTGTGTGTGTGTGTGTGTGTGTGTATATATATATATATATATATATATATATATATATATATATATATATATATATATATATAGTCTCCATATTTTTCAAAATATGAAATATTTGTGTCTTATTTAGAGTCCCAAAATTCATTCATGTTCATGTATGTGGATTTATAATAAAATTTTCACAAGATTATTCTCAGAAATATTCATCCACCTGAAGTACATATTTGTTTCCTAGTACTGAAAACTAACTACAGTGATTGGTGCCTTCAAATCCTAATATTTCTACAGTAACTGAACCAGTTTAACATCAATGCATGTAGAATTCTATTGGACGTGTTGTGTATTTTGACGTTCGTTTTTATTCCACACTGGTACATTACTCTTTCTTAAGTTTATGGACATCATAGGACATATATTTCATCAAAAATTTCGCAAATTTATAGGCATTTGTTTCACTTTCAATCGCTTCCTGCTTCAGAACACATGTATTCCTCCAGGTTTCTTGACTGGTCTTTTCATGAGACTTCTTTCCAAACAAATTATTTTCGATTTTCATAATCAATTTGAAGCAAAGTCACACACTTTTCATGATAAACCAAAATCCTCATATTTCCATTAGATGTATAATGGGTTGGAATGAATGATTGTATATTAATATAAGATTTCTTATTTGTTTTCAAATTTATTTCAATCTATTATTTCAAGTTGAAACCAGTTTTATTATTTATTCACAGTATGGTCTATTCATGCATTTCCTCTGTATTCATAGACACAGGGTGCACCTTTTTGTAGCCCCAATACAAATTTATACATCTTCAAAATATTGCTTCCAGAAATGGTGGAAGAAATACTCATGTCACCTGACCTACATATACATTTCATCACAGTAATATTCTAGACACAAAATTCAAAGGTCACACTTATGATTCTACAAAATCCTAAATAGAAAGTGAACATGGATTACTAAAAACATCCATGTCCAGGGTGCCTTATGCTCTCAAATGTCAATCCGATTGGTGACTACATATTTGTTTCTTCCTAAGATTATATGTTCAACCTCAACCCTGTTGAAAATATCTAATCCTATCACTCACTTTATACTTTGCCTGATTTCCTAATGTCTCTATTGATATCTGCATTCCTACATATTTTCCCCACTTCATCATTGTTAGAGACCCTTCACATGTGCTGTTATTGAAATTCACTCTCTAACCGAAACCCTATTGCTAAATAACTTTTGGTCCAAATCCTATACTCATTGTTCTTCCGATACTTACCGACTATCTTCCTGATCCTACTGACTATCTCTGTTTGAGGGGATGTTCTCTTCTACATTCAATCATCCAAGGTACAAGTTCCTATGACATTGTATATCAATTTATCTGAGATACCTGTGCAGAACGTAATTCAAGCTAAGTAATCCAATCAAGGACCCAATGACTTTCTGGACTTCAAATCTTACCTGGATTTCTGTTTTCATACTTATATTTCACCTATATATTCTTGTAAGTATTGCAGTTACCCAATACCATTATACATCCCGTAGAATGATTCCTAACCCAAATCGAACTGGTTATTAAGCATAACCATACACTGTTCCCTCAATATAACATTACAGAAGAGCTGGAACAGAGTTGGTCTTACAATGCAGGGATGGAGGGGATCTTCCACCTACTTAGAACCTCAATGGTCCATGCAGAAATTATCCCTGGAAAACATGTAGGCAGGTATGAAGGACCTGAGAGAGCAAAGGTCATCTTCCATGGCAAACAGCCTGGTCAGGATGAAGGGTTGTGTCTGAATCAGCCTCTCTCTTCTTAATGTAGAGAAGATGGACCAAACCAAGCCTGTGTGGAGAGCTGTTCCTGGGTGACTATGGTTGATATACCATTCTAACTTGTAAAAATGTCACAGGAATTGGGGCAGCATCCATCTCATGGGACCCTTGGAAGCAACTGTTAGGGCAAAGTAGTTGCCAAGGCAGTGACCTCATTCAGTTCCTGAAAAAAGTGACCTCACCTCACTTCCTTTGTAGTGGAACTCTCTTAACTTGGGAACCAGGAAGCTAGGCCCCCAGAGCCAGTGCCAGTCCCAGTTGGCACACTTGATTGGATTTACCAAGGACAGAGTCAGTCTTTATTGGTACCAACTGATGTGAGGATGGCCAAATGCCAGGAAAGCTATGAAGACAGGTTTTTCCTGAGAAAGCAGGTAGTTGTTCTTGCAAAGACACCAAATCTGAGAAAGTACAGGCCATTTCGGGGGAACATGGTATGGCCCACCAGTCAGAGGAAACTCCGGATAATCAAAGACCTACTTCTGGGAAGGAGGTGCTTTGTGGGTGTGGGTGTGAGTTTGTGGTTTTGTCTCATGTTCTGAGAATAGGTAGGGATGGTGGATTGTTTGTTTTTGAGTGGATTGTTTCTAGAAAGTCGTTTGACATGGCGAGGGTTTCTAAAAGTGTATCCCACTGTGTCCGTGGTTGTTGACATTTGAAAAGAGAATGCATCAATGGAAGTGCCCTGTCTAGTAGAAAGCTACCCAGCATTCATCCTGCGCAATTGATGAATGGACTGCAGCTTTCCTTATGAATGGACAACACCTACTATCTTCCTAAGCTCCAGTTTTCTTCCTGAATTCTGGCCACTCTCCGGAATAGTCTCATGGTTTGGTGTCCAAGATATGTACCGCCTCCAAGCTTTGTTACATGGCCATGTACTGGATAGCTGAAGGCAATGGGAGCATCTCAGAAAACTCAGATATCAGTGCGACCAGTAAAGCCTCTGTGGAGAAACCCTGCTTTCTGCCTTTTGCTAACCTTTTGTTCTGTTGCCCTGAATGTCAGGAATTTCTTTGCCTCAGGCAACCCCTTTGTAAAGCCTGAAGAAAACAGTTTTCAAATGAAAATGAATGGGCATCACCTGTGGCTGTTTGCTTAATTGCTTCAAAAGGGATGTGTCTGAATCAGCCCCTTGGCCCTATGTGAGGCTGGGGCTTAGATTCTCGGCACCTGACAGATCTACAGAAAGATCCCATGTCTGAATCCAAAACCAAAATGGCCATAAGAGCAGTCAATGTGGATGAAGTCTCTTGCCTTCCTCTGTAAGTCCTGACCTCTATCAAGTGAGAATAGATATCATTTGGGTCAAATGAGTTTTTCAAAGCCCTGAAGAGGCTAATGCATAGGTGCTTGGATTTTCTCATGACTCCAATTCACACAAAGAATTTATACTCAACAATCAGTACAGTCAAAATGGAGAAGCAGAGCAGTATTAAGGGCAGGCCTATTTGATCACTCCTGGTTCACAGGAAGGGTGTCCAGGCCACCCTGACTTTAGGCAATTGAGGGGTAAGTGAGCTTATTTTGGACACTGTCTTGGGCTGCATCCCTCATGAAAACCTGCAGCAAGAGGTTATGATGAGTGTCTCTATGGCAGAAGATGAGGGTCATGTGGGAGTGTTTTGGTTTCAATTGCGGTCATTTGTGTGGCAGTGGAATAGGCCACTAATGAGATTCGCCCTTCTAAACTGAGATCTAGCTCACTCCTTGGGAAAAATTGCCTGTGAGAGTTCTCCAGATCTTTTATTGAAATGAGCTTCCTCACCATTTAATGGTTCCTGAATGAATTGAAACCCACAGTGCTTCCAACTTCATCCTTGAAAAGTGGCTACATAAATACCATGAATTTTTTGCCATTCCAATGACCAGGTGGCACTGGAGAACCTTTGATGTCCTTTTGCTCATCATGAGTGTACCAGATAGTGCCTTGATTGTCTGGGTTTCATGAAAATGGTGTAGAACAGAAATGCCAGTAACTTGTAGCCTACTGAATAGTGGTGTGTGTGCAGGTGGTGTGCAGGTGTGTGATAAAACATCTCTTGTGGGGCCATGTGGATCTGCCATTACTTCCAAAGGGCTTGAGACTGACATGATGCATCCAGCAGAACCTTATATGTCTGAAACCTCTCCATGTGAAGGCATCTTTTTATATGGAGATTTTCAGGGCAATGTTCAGAATCAGGTTGCTATGATCAAGGGGGCAATCTATGTGGGATAGAATCCTGGTTGGTGAATTCTCCTGCAGACCCTGACCCACCATACATGACAGAACTCCCTCCAGCACTGGGTCTCAGTTGAACTCATTTTATTTAGTGAAACAAATACCAAACTCCCAGTGCAGCGGCAAGAAACACCATGAAAAGTGGAGGATGAACAAATGGCTTCACAGTCCACACGGGGAGACACTTAGCCTTCAGTGGCCACAGTTTACCTACAAAGAGTGAATTCAGCACTGCCGCCTCATGTCTTTTGGAAAATAAGAAACCATGTTCTCCAGGTTACATAGATGCAGACACAGCTTTGATGCTTTCACTAGAAATGAAGCTAAAGCTCCTGACAAAAACATATATTTCAAGGATCTTCTAGCTTTCAGAGTCTGTGTTGAAATATCAGCTGTTATCCTGATTGCTTTACCCCTAAATGTAATCTGCTTCCTTTCAATTGTAGCTTTTAAAATTCTCTCTTTATTCTGTACGTTGGGTATCTTCATTATAATGCGTCTAGGTGTGGATCTCTAATGATTTTGCACATTCGGCGTCCTGTTGGCTTCTAGGACTTGGGAGTCTGTCTCATTCTTCAAGTCTGGGAAGTTTTCTCGTATTATTTCATTAAATACATTGCTCATTCTTTTGGTTTGGACCTCTACACCTTCCTGTATCCCAATGACTTTTAAGTTTGGTTTCTTTATGTTATCCCATATTTCACGGATGTTCTGTTCATGGTTTCTTAACAGTCTTGCTGAGCTGTCTATGTTCTTTTCAAGTTGAAATACTTTGTCTTCATTGTCTGATGTTCTATCTTCTAAGTGTTCTACTCTGATGGTAGTGTTCTCAATTGAGTTTTTAAGTTGTTTTATTGCTTCCTGCATTTCTAGGATTTCTGTTTGTCATTTTTTACAACTTCTATCTCCCTGTATAATTGATCTTTTGCTTCTTGGATTTGTTTGTGTAATTCATTGTCGAAGTGATCTTTCATTGTCTGATTTTGCTGTCTAATGTCTTCCTTGAGACTCGAGATTATCTGAAGCATGTATATCCTGAGTTTTTTATCTGACATTCCATCTGCTGCAGCTATTACCTCTTCTAAAGTTGTGTTGACCTGCATTGCTTGTGGTCCTTTTTTCTTTGTCTTTTCATACGGCTCGCGTTTCTTTCTGCTTGGTGAAACTGTTGTGATTTTGAAATTTTCCCCCTATATATTTATATTGCTCTTGTATATTTGAAAAGTCTTCCTTGCAGGTGCGGGGTGTGGCTGTTGTGCTCTTCCAATTGGGGTGATCTATCTACCATGCTGATGGGCCGCTGGGCCTGTTCTCCTGATCGGTCGCAGGTCTGCCTACCCTGCAGGCGCGGGAAGCGGCTCTGCTAAGCCCCTCCTCTAATTGGTGTGACGTGTGTACCACACCCATGGACCCCTGGGGTGTTCTACCAGTCGGTCTCAGGTCTGCCTACCTTAGAGGCGCGGGCAGCGGCTCTGCTCTGCCCCTACTCCAATTGGGGTGACGTGACTACCATGCCGGCGGGTGGGTGGGCCTGTTCTGCCGTCGGTCGCAGGTCTGCCTACCTTACGGGCATGGGCGATGGATCTGCTCTGCCCCTACTCCAAATGGGGTGAAGTGTCTGCCGCGCTGGCAGGCCGCTGGATCTCTTCTGCTGGTCGGGTTCAGATTTGTCTACCTTGAGGGCGCGGGTGGTGGCTCTGCTCTGCCGCTACTCCAATTGGGGTGTCGTGACTACGAAGCCGGCAGGTTGCTGGGCCTGTTCCGGGCACCATGGGCAAAGACTCTGCTCTGCGCCTACTCCTATTGGGGTTATGTGACTACCATGCCGGTGGGCCACTTGGATTGTACTAGGTGCTGGAGAAGGCTCTGCTCTGCAATTACTCCAATTGAGGTGACGTGACTACCATGCCTGCTGGTCGCTAGGCCTGTTCTGGGCACCTGTGGTGGCTCTCCTCTGCCTCTATTCCAATTGGAGTGAAGTGAGTATCATGCAGGTGTGTCGCTGGGCCTGTTCCAGGCATGGGCAGCGGCTCTGCTCTGCCCCTCTGGCTTGATGACAAAGTGAGAGAGACTCGAGTGTTTCTGACTCACTTTCTTTACCAGGAGACCAACTGTTTCTGTCACCGCTGGTATTAATGAAGTTATCTCCTCCGCTGCTTTCTGATGACATCAGATCTCTGCCATGTTGGTATCCCATGCAAAAGGCAGCATTTCATTCCCTTTGCTGGGTGACCAAAGCAATGGGTGAGTCCTGACTTGCCCTCACAAGCCTCGTCTCAATCCTGTTGCCACTGCCTATGAAGGCTCGATTGATATTTACCTCCACATTATTCAGCAAGACCCGGACCGGGAAGCAGTTTCCACGGGTTCTTGAGCCCTGGGCCAGATCAGTTCAGGGAGGCCAAATTTGGCCGCTCTGGGCTCAGTGTATGTTCTAATAGGAGCAGGCTCCAAGACGCAGTTTCTGCGGGTTCTTTAGCACTGAGCCTGAGTAATTTGTCTGCGAAGCAAAGGTGAATGGAATCCTGAAATTACCTGTTCTATAGCTGAATGAGCTGCGATCAGTCGAAAACAGGGATGGTGACGTCAGCTCTTCAAGATGGTGGACGCTGGCTTCCTCTGTGGTCTGACCGGTATGGAGAACGGAATTGGACCACATCCATCCCCGTCTCAATCCCAGAATTCAGCACTGAGCACAGTAATTGCATAGCGGGCAGGAGCCCATAGAATCCGCACCACTGTATATTTGCGATGCTATTTCGTCTTTTCCCAGTGCGCGCCACACACTCTAGCTGCAGGGCAATTTGCTGAATAAGCAGCATGACCCTCCGTGCGGAAAAATCACTCGCGTTTGAGCCCCCGTAGCTGATCCTCGTGAGATGGATATATGTCCACTAGGATTTGGAGCACCCCAAATTTGCTGGAAATTCCTAACAAGATAGGTTTTAGCCGTTCTAACTCGTCATTTTCCCGCACAGTGACGTGGTACATGGGGGTAATGCACTCCATTCGCCGCCATCATGTGATCCCCCAAAGTTAGTTTTCAGTAGAAGGAAAAAAATATGTATTTCAGGTGGAGGAATATTTCTGAGAATAATCTTGTGAAAAGTTGATTATAAATCCACATACATGAATATGAATGAATTTAGGGAGGGTATAAAAAGAAAAATATACTAAATATTTTGAAAAATCTGGAGAGTGAATATATATATATATATAATATATATATATATATATATATATTATATATATATATATATACACACACAGACACACACACACACAGACATTAAAAAGTAGCATTATGTATGTGAATTGAAATTCACCATGAAATATATATCATCCACAGATCCAAAAATATTCATTTAAATGTACATGGATTCATGTTGTTTAACTAAAAAGCTCACCCATATGTTGAATTTTCAGTTCCAACAGCGTTAAGTAGGAGTGATCTCTTCTCACAATTTGTATCTGCCAAGCCAGCCACCTCACCAAATGTACGACTGATACCAGGTAGAATTCTGTATGTGCTTATAAAAATACATGTGATGAATAGGCTACAGAGAAAGGGAGACAGTTATTCACATATTTGTTAACTTTGAAAACACATGGAGAACTATTTCAATTAAAATTCGCTAGATTTATAACACCTACAATTTATCATACGAAAGGCAAGTCCAATTATACACCATGCCTCCTGTGAACCTCTTGTATTTGTATTCTGTTTGGGTTATTATTCTCCATCAAATTAGGATAAGAAGTCAAAGTCTAGTAGGGCATGTGTTAGTGTCAGGGATTCAGTATTTCGAATGGAAAATTGGAAAATGTATCCAATGTGTATGCAAATATGTGCTACACAAAAATCTTCCCACTCTCATTCAGAATAATGCCTTGACATTACCTTCGCCGTACATAAGACACAATTAGAGGAGAACATTTAGAAAATCTGTGAATACATATGTGGAATGGAAAATGCTCAGAAGTTCACAAATTTGGAGTTGGTAGAGGAGTTTCCAAAAGTAAGGGACAGGGTAATCACTCCAAAAACATGAATTTCTGCCAGCCTAACATCTGAAGAAACTGCCTGTGAGGTTGGGCAATGAAATATATGCTGTTGTCAGAAGCATTAGCTTCATATGTAGTGAGACCATCAAATCTGGTTCTGCATCTATGTGACCTGGATGACATGGTTTCTTATTTTCCAATAAACATGAGGCAGCAGTGCTGAATTTTCTATTTGTAGGTATACTGTGGCCACTGGATTCTAGGTGTCTCCCCGTGTGGACTGTAAATTCATTTGGTCATCCTCCACTTTCGTGGTGTTTCTTGCTGCTGCACTGGGAGTTTGGTATTTGCTTCATTAAATACAAGGGTTCACCTGGGACACAGTGCTGAAGTGAGTTCTGTCAAGTGTGGTGTGTCGAGTTCTGCAGGAGAATGCACCAACCAGGCTTCTATCCCACATAACTTGCCCTATTGACCATAGCATCCTGATTCTGAACATTGCCCTGAAACCTCTCCATATAACAATATGCTTTTACATATAAGGTTCTACTGACTGCAAAATGTCAGTCACAATCCATTTGGAAGCCAATGGCAGATCCACATGCCCCCACCACAGATGTTTTATCACACACCTGCCAACCACTGCTCTAGAACAACTACTCAGCAAGATCCAACTTACTGGAATCTCTGTTCTACACCATTTTCATAAAACCCAGTCAATCAAGGCACTGTCCTGTATACTCATGATCAGCAAGAGGACATCCAAATGTTCTCCAGTGCTACCCGGTCATGGGAATTTCAAAAATTTCATGATATTGATATAGCCAATTTTCAAGGATGAAGTTGGAGGCACTGTGGATTTCAATTCACTCAGAAACCATTAAATGAAAACTCTGGAGAATTCTTACAGGCAAGGCTTCCAAAAGTGGCCAAAAGTCAGATTAAGCCAGGCCCATTGAGGTCTACAAAGTATGGTCCATGTGTGTTTTGACTCTCAAATATGGCTGCCAAGTCTTTAAGAATAATATCATGTGTTATCCTGGCTGAGATTCCCTGTGCTCTGTGGAAAGTCAACTAGGGCCTAGATGTCACTTTCCAAGGGCAACTCTCATGCATGGCCATCTAAAATTCCAACACAATTCCTGGCAATAATTCTCTGAGATCAGTAAAAGAACTCAGTCTCTAAGGGGAATCACACCAGAGTGCAAGCCTAGGTGGACCCAGTGATCTCTTCCAACCGCCAGACAAATGTCCACAATTAAAACCAAAACACTCTCACATGGCCCTCATCTTCTTCCATATAGACACTCATTATATCCTCTGGCTGGAGGTTTCCATAAGGGATGCAGCCCACGACAGTGTCCAAAATAAGCTCCTTGCACCGCATTTGCCTAAAGTAAGGGTGGCCTGGACTCTCTTCCTGTGAACCAGGAGTGATCAAATAGGCCTACCTTTAATATTGCTTGGCTTCTCCAACTTGAGGCCTTCTAGCTTTGGGGTTTAGATTCTTTAAGTGAATTGGAGTCATGATAATCAAGCACCTATGGCCTATCCTCTGCAGGGCTTTGAAGAACTCATTTGACCCAAAGAATCCCTATTCTCACTTGATGGATATCTGGAACCTACCAGAGGAAGGCAAGAGAGTTCATCAACAATATCTGATCTTTTTGCCATTTTGGTTTTGGATGCACGCATGGGATCTATCTTTAGATCCATCAGGTGATGAGAATCTAAGCCACAGCGTCACACAGGGCCAACAGGCTGATTCAGACATATCCCAATCCTAAGCAATTAAGCAAAGAGCCACAGGTGATGCCCATTCATTTCCATTTGAAAACTGTTTTCTTCAGGGTTCACAAAGTGGTGGCTTGAGGCAAAAAACTTCCTGACATTCAACAGAACAATAGTTAAGCAAAAGGACCAAAGCAGGGTTTCTCCACTGAGACTTTCCTGGTCAACAGATATCTGAGATTTCTGAGATGCTAGCCATTTCCTTCAGCTATCCAGTACATAGCCATGTCACAGATCTTGGAGGTGGTACAAATCTTGGACACAAAACCATGATACTATTCTGGAGAGTGGGCTGAATTGAGAGAGAAAACAGGAAATTAGGAAGCTTGTAGGTGTTGCCCATCCATAAGGCAAGCCAGAGTCCACTCATGAATTGGGCAGGATGAATGCTGGGAAGCTTTCTACTAGACAGGACACATCCATTGATGCATTGTCTTTTCTAATGTCTACAACAATGGACTCAGTGGGATACACACACATAGAAACACTCACCTTGTCAAAGGACTTAATAGAAATATTCCACACCATACCAAACAAACCGCCTTTCCTACCTATTCTCAGAAAATGATCCACTACCTGCTTTCTCAGGGAAAGCCCCTCTTCAGAGGTTTCCTGGCATTTGGACATCCTCACATCTGTAGGTACCAAGAAAGACTGACTCTGTCCTTGGTAATTCCAAACATGTGAGACCACTGGGACTAGAACAGGGACTGTCTCTGGGTGCCTGGCTTCCTGGATCCCAAGTTCAGAGAGTTCCCTCACCAAGGAAGTGAGGTGAGATAACTTTCTTCAGGATCTGAATGATGTCACTGCCTTGGCAACCACTTTGTTGCTTCCAAAAGTACCATGAGGTGGAGGCTGCCCCGATTTTCATGTGGCACTTTCTCTAGTTAGAATGTTATATCAACCATAAGCACCCGGGAACAGCTTCCACACAGGACTGGTTTGGTCCATGTTCTATACATTAAGAAGAGAGAGAATGATTCAGACACAACCCTTCATCCTGACCAGGATGATTGCCATGGAAGTTGACTTTTGCTTTCTGAGGTACTTCATAGCTGCCTTCATCTTCACCAGGGATTATTTCTGCATGAACATTTGAGTTTCTCAGCAGGTGAAGATCCCCTAGATTCCTGTAGTTTAATACCCACACTGTTCCTTCTCTCCTGGAAAGTTAGTGTATGGTTAGGGTTAATAATATTTTCGATTTGGGTTAGGAATCATTCTGCAGGATGAATAATGGGATTGGGAACCTGTGATATTTATAAGAATATATAGGTGAAATATATGTATAAAAACGGGAATCTAAGAAAGATTTGAAGCCCAGAAGGGCATTGGGCCCTTGGTTTGGATACTTAGTGTTGAATAATGTTCTGTACAATTGTCTCAGTTAAATCGAAATACAATGGCATAGGACCTTGTACCTTGGATGATTGAATGTAGAAGAGAACATCCAGTCAAAAAGGGATAGTTGGTAGGATTAGGAAGATAGTCAGTAGGTTTAGGAAGAAGAGTGAGTATATGATTTGGAAAAAAAAGCTTCTTTAGCAATAGGGTTTTGTTTAGAGAGTGAATGTAAATGTCAGCACATGTGAAGAGTAAGCCAAAATGATGAACTGGGGAAAATATGTAGGAAAGCAGGTGTCAATAGAGACATTACTAAATCAGGCAAAGTAAAAAGTGAGGGATAGGATTAGACATTTTCAACAGGCTTGAGATTGAATATATAATCATAGGAAAAAACAAATATGTCGTCATGAATGGGAATGACATTTGAGAGCATTAGGCAACCTGGACATGGATGCTATTAGTTATCAACATTCACTTTCCTTTTAGGCTTTGGTACAATTATAAGTGTGATATTTTATTTGTTTGTTGTTCAGAATATTACTGTGATAAAATGTATATGTAGATCAGGTGACATGAGTATTTCTTTCAACATTTCTGGGAGCAATAATTTGAAGACGCATACATTAGTATTAGGGGCACAAAGAGGTGTAACCTCTGTCTATGAATATAGAGATAATGCATGAATAGACCATACTATGAATAAATAACATAACTGATTCCACTTTAAATAATGGATTGAAATGACATGTGAAAATATATAAGAAATCTTATATTGATATACAATCATTCATTCCAACCAGTTATATATCTAATGGTAATATTAGGATTATGATTTATGATGAATGGTGTTTGAGTTTTGCTTTATAAGTGATGATGTTAAACGAAAGTAATGTGTTTGGAAAGAAGTCTCATGAAAAGACCAGTCAAGAAACATGGAGGAATGCATGTGTTCTGAATCAGGAAGTGATTGATCGTGAAACAAATGCCTATAAATTTTCTAATTTGTGACTGAAATATATATCCTATGATGTGGATAAACTGAAGACATAGTAACGTACAAGTGTTGAATAAAAATGAAAGTCAAAATACACATCATGTCCCCTAGGAATCTACTTGCATTGATTTTAAACTGGCTAAGTAAATGTAGAAATAATAGGGTTTGTATGCACCATTCACTGAATTTAGTTTTCAGTACTAGGAAACAATATGTATTGCAGGTGGATGATTATTATGAGAATAATCTTGTGGAAAGTTGATTATAAATCCACAGATATGAATATGAATGAATTTAGGGAGTGTATAATAAGACACATATATTTCATATTTTGAAAAATCTGAAGAGTGTGTGTGTATATATATATATATATATATATATATATATATATATATATATATTTATATATATATATATAAAACACGCACATGCACAGATATTAAAAAGTAGCAATACAGGAGATCCATTATGAAGGCAGGCATGGAGAAATCAAGTCTCTGATCTCTTCAGCATAGGAAGTCATAAACTGTCTAAATGCTGTTTGCTCAGAATCACTAGGCAATGTTGACCTGTTGTGAATCTGGGGCGAACAGTCTGGGCCCCTCAGAACACACACAGAGCCCGGATTGGCTGCATTCAAGCTTAGATTCGTCTGGTTTTTGTGACTCAGCACTAACATTCCCGCTGAAATAACTGGTTGGGCTTTCTGAATTGACAGAGTTAAAAGACAACTGAGCCTTCATAGGCAGTGGCCACAGGATTGAAATGGGGCTTGGGAGAGATAGTCAGGACCCACCCATTGCATTGGTCACCCAGCAAAGGGAACAAACGGTCACCATTTTAATGGGATACCACCATGGCATAGAACTGACATTACAGGCGGAGGAGATAACTTCATTGAAACCAACGCGACAAGTGTGTAATCCCATTGCCATCTCTCTCAACACCACGGGGAAACCTCAAGGGCCCCTCCCAGCTCTCCCAGGAGCACGATAGCCAGACCTAGGGAAACAGGATTGGCTCGGGACTTGCGGCGTGGAATTCCCGGCTACCACTCCCACCAGTGCTGACAATTGAGGTCTCTTACACCACCTACCAGGGGCATGGCTCCCGGAAGACAGGAAAATTCGCTGGCGGTTCTCAGGACAAAGCTCTACAAACTTAGGGTCTGAGGGAGGCAAACAGGGAGAGTGTGCCCAGGCGTTCATTAAAACAGGGCTACCAGGAGCAGAGGCCTGGTGTGTAACCAGTATTGTGGTGAGCGTCAAAGGTGAGCGGGGCCTGGCTTGAGGAAGCACAAGAGAAGGCCCTAGGCACTCAGGATTGGAGACCCGCCGAGTCTGGGAGGAAGAGCTGCTGCACAGTGATTTGTTCCCACTTATTTAGAGGAGAAGCTTGGCCCAGTGCACACAGCTCCACCTACTGGAAGAGAAGTTAATTGAACTCTAGTACTGCATGTATTATTATTATTATTATATTATTTGTATGTTTTTCTTTTTCTTTCATTTTCATTTTTGTTGTTGTTCTTTAACTTTTTTAATGTTTTTTATTTTTTTAATTTTTTATTTCATTATTATTATTATTATTTTAAATTTTAATTTTCATTTTTTAATTATCATTATTACTTAAAATTTTCTTTCTTTATTTTCTATTTTTTTCTTTTGTCTTTTCATTTCTTTTCAATTTTATTATACCCCTTCCTTGAATTCTACCTGGATACTCTCATTCTCTTTAGTGACTTCTTCCCTTCCCTTCTAATATCTTTCCTTCCAAGCATCAAATAAATTTATAAGAGTAAGCAGTAACTCAGTAGTCAAACAGAACAAGAAGTAACATGAGCAGCATAAAAAAGCAAGGAAGAAAAAAGTACAAACAATGAAGGACAGCCTAAATATTCAAGAGCATCTGGAGTCATCAGAAAAATGGTCATATAAAGAACTCAAGGAATACCTTAGACAGATGTAATGGAACATTAAAGAGGATACGAGACAACAAAAACAAACAGTGAAAGAACGCATTGAAAATGAATTACATAAACAGATAAAATAAGAAATTAAGCATCTTTATCAGGAGATAGAGATTATTAGAAAAATCAAACAATAATTCTAGAAATGAAGGAAATGATAAACCAAATTAAAAACTCAATTGAGAGTATCACTAACAGAGTGGAGCAAGTAGAAGACAGAATGTCAGATAATGAAGACAAAATATATCATCTTGAAAAAACTCTATCCAAGAAAGAAATGCTGTAAAAAATTATGAGAAAACATCCAAGAGATATGGGATAACATTAAAAAAACAAACTTATGAGTCATCCCGAAAGAGGAAGGTACAGAGATTCAAACCAAGGGAATGAGTAACCTGCTGAATGAAATAATTAGAGAAAACTTTCCAAAAATAAAAATGGAAACAGATAAACAAATTGTAGATGCTTACAGGACACTGAGCACACAAAATCACAGTAGACCAATGCCAAGACACATTGTTATGAAGATATCCAATATACAAAACAAAGAGAAAATATTAAAACCTACCAGAGAAAGGAGGCAGATTACAATCAGGGGTAAAACAAAAAGGTTAACAATGGTTTTTTTTTTTATCACAGATGCTGGAAGTGAGAAGATCCTGGAACAACGTACTTCAAACACTGAAAGACAATGGATGCCAACCAAGAATTATGTATCCAGCAAAATTAAGCTTAATGTAAGACAACAAAATAAAAATATTTCATGATAAACAAAAGCTAAAAGAATATGCAGCCAGAAAACCAGCATTGGAAAGCATCTTGAGCAAAACACTACACGAGGAAGAAATGAAAATCAACAATGTAAACCATCAGTGGGAAGTGCCTCAGTAATGACAGAGGGCGGGAAAAGCTAATCATGGAGAAACAAACTAATTTAAAAAAAAGATATAAGCAAATATGGGTGGCAGTACAAACCATATATTAATAGTAACTCTAAACGTTAATGGCTTAAACTCTCCAATAAAGTGACATAGGCTTGTAACTTGAATTAAAAAAAACAAATCCAACAATAAGTTGCCTCCAGGGGACACATCTGAATGGAAAAGACATACACAAGCTGAAGGTGAAAGATTGGGAAAATTTATACCATGCACACAGTCCTCGTAACCAAGCAGGGGTGGCCATCCTCCTATAGAATAAAATCGACCTCAAGACTAATTTAATCAAAAGGGATAAGGAAGGACATTATATACTGTTAAAAGAAACCATTCACTGACAAGACATAACAATTATCAATATTCACGCAGCAAATAATGGTGCTGCGACGTTCATTAAACAAATTCTCCTCAAGTTCAAGAATCAAATAGACCACAGTACAATAATTATGGGTGACTTCAACTCACGTCTCTCACCATTGGACAGATCCTCCAAACAAAAGTTGAATAAAGAAACTATAGAACTCAATATCACAATCAATACCCTACACTTAAGTGACATATATAGAATATATCAACCATCATCAAGTGGATATACTTTTTTCTCAGCAGCACAGGGATCCTTCTCAAAAATAGACCATATGTTTTGCCATAGGGCAACCCTCAGTAAATATAAAGGGGAGGAGATAATACCATGAATTTTTTGTGATCATAATGGAATGAAACTGGAAACCAATGATAAAAGAAAAAAGAAAAAATCATACATTACATGCAAAATGAACAATATGTTACTGAATGATCAATGGGTTACAGAAGACATAAAGGAGGAAATCAAAAAATTCTTAGAGATAAATGAAAATACAGACACAACATATCAGATTCTATGGGACAAAATGAAAGAAGTTTTAAGAGGTAAATTCATCTCCTGGAGGTCATTCCTCAAAAAAAGAAAGAAAAAAAAAAAAACAACAAATAAATGAGCTCACACTTTATCTCAAAGCCCTAGAAAAGGAAGAGCAAAACAACAGCAAATGTAGCAGAAGGCAAGAAATAATTAAAATCAGAGCGAAATTGAAACAAAAGAAACTATTGAAAAAATTAACAAAACTAAAAGTTGGTTCTTCAAAAAGATAAATAAGATCGACAGACCCTTAGCCATGCTAATGAAGAGAAGAAGAGAGAGAACTCAAATTACTAACATACGGGATGAAAAAGGCAATATCACAACAGATGCAACATAAATACAGAAGAAAATTAGAAATTATTTGGAAACCTGTATTCCAATAAAATAAAAAATAGTGAAGACATTGATAAATTTCTTAAGTCATATGATTTGCCCACACTGAGTCATAAGGGAACACACAATTTAAACAGACCAATACCAATGGATGAAGTAGAAGAAGCAATCAAAAGACTACCAACCAAGAAAAGCCCAGGACCGGATGGGTATACAGCAGAGTTTTACAAAACCTTTAAAGAAGAATTAATACCATTACTTTTCAAGTTATTCAGGAAATAGAAAAACTGGGAGCTCTGCCAAATTCGTTCTATGAGGAATGACAAATATCTCTGATGAACCTAGATGCAAAAATCCTCATTAAAATTCTGGCGAATTGGATACAAAGGCACATCAAAAAAATTGTGCACCATGATCAACTAGGATTCATCCCTGGGATGCAAGGCTGGTTCAATATATGGAAATTAATAAATGTTATTCACAACATCATTGGACTTAAAGATAAGAACCATATGATCATCTCGATAGACGCAGAAAAAACATTCAACAAAGTAGAGCATTCCTTTATGTTCAAAACATTTTAAAAACTAGGGATAACAAGAACTTACCTCGACATTGTAAAAGCTATCTATGTTAAGCCTCAGGTTAGCATCATTCTGAATGGAGAAAAATTGAAGGCATTCCCTTTAAAATCTGGAACAAGACAGGGATGTCCTCTATCACCACTTCTATTCAATATAGTTCTCGAAAAACTGGCCAGAGCAATTAGAGAGATGAAAGACATTAAAGGCATAAAAATAGGAAAAGAAGAACTTAACTTATCACTATTTGCAGATGACATGATTCTATACATAGAAGACCCAAAAGGGTCTACAGAAAAAACTACTAGAACTAATAAATGAATGCAGCAATGTGGCAGGATAGAAAATCAACATGCATAAATCGAAGGCATTTCTGTATATTAGCGACAAAACTTCTGAAACAAAAATGAGTCAAAACACTGCATTCCCAATTTCCTCAAAATAATTAAATACTTGGGAATCAACCTAACAAAAGAGGTGAAAGATTTATATAATGCAAACTACAGAACCCTAAAAAGAGAAATAGAATAAGATCTTAGAAGATGGAAAAATATACCCCGTTCATGGATAGGAAGAACTAACATCATCAATATGGCTATATTACCAAAAGTTCTCTACAGGTTTAATGCAATGCCAATCAAAATCCCAAAGGAATTTTTTGTAGAAATAGATAAAGCAATTATGAAATTCAAATGGAAAAATAAAAGACCCAGAATAGCAAAAGCAATTCTAAGCAGGAAGTGTGAATCAGGCAGTATAGCAATACCAGATTTCAAACTGTATTACAGAGCAATTATAATAAAAACAGCATGGTACTGGTACCAAAACAGGCGGGTGGACCAATGGTACAGAATGGAGGACACAGCGACTAATCCAAAAAGCTACAACTATCTTATATTTGATAAAAGAGCTAATGGCCTGCAATGGAGGAAGGATGGCATCTTCATCAAATGGTGTTGGGTAAACTGTAAATCCATATGCAACAAAATGAAACTGAATCCCCTCCTCTCGCCCTGCACAAAAGTTAACTCAAAGTGGATCAAGGAGCTAGATTCAAATCAGAGTCTCTGCGTCTGATAGAAGAAAAAGTTGGCTCAGATCTACATATTGTGTGGTCAGGCTCCAAATTCCTTAATAGGACACCCATAGAACAAGAGTTAATAACAAGAATCAAGAAATGGGACTTACTTAAACTGAATTTTTTTTTTCTCAGAAAGAGAAACAATAAGAGAGGTAAATATGGAGCCTACATCATGGGAACAAATTTTTAGTCCTCACCCTTCACATGGAGCCCTAATATCTAGAGTATACAAAGTATACAAAGAACTCAGAAAATTAGACAATAATATAACCAATAACCCAATGGGCCAAGGACCTGAACAGAAACTTCTCAGAGGAGGACATAGAATCAATTAACAAGTACATGAAAAAATGCTCTCCATTTCTAGCAGTAAGAGAAACGCAAATAAAAACCACCCTAAAATACCATCTCAATCCAGTGAGATTGGCAGCCATAATGAAGTCAAACAACAAGTGCTGGCGAGGATGTGAGGAAAAGGGTACTCTTGTACATTGCTCGTGGGACTGAAACTGGTGCAGCCAATTTGGAAAGGAGTATGGAGTCTCCTGTGAAAGCTTGGAATGGAAGCACCATTTGACCCAGCTATTGCCCTTCTTGGACTATTCCCTGAAGACCTTAAAAGAGCGTACTACAGTGATACTGCCACATCGATTTTCATAGCAGCACAATTCACAATTGCTACACTGTGGAACCAACCCAGATGCCCTTCAATAGATGAATGGATAAAAAAAAATGTGACCTTTGTATACTATGGAGGATTACGCAGCACTAAAATATGACAAAATCATGGAATTTGCAGGGAAATGCATGGCAATAGAGAAGATTATGCTTAGTGAAGCTAGCCAATCCCTAAAAAACAAATACCAAATATCTTCTTTGATATAATGAGAGCAACTAAGAACAGAGCAGGGAGGAAGAGCATGAAGAAAAGATTAACATTAAGCAGAAACATGAGGTGGGAGGGAAAGGGAGAGAAGAGGGAAATTGCATGGTAATGGAGAGAGACCCTTATTGTTACACAAAATTACATATAAGAGGTTGTGGGAAAATAAACAACGAGAGAAATGAATTAGAGTAGGTATGGTAGAGAGAAAAGATGGGAAGAGAAGGGAGGGGGGATAGTAGAGTATAGGAAAGGTAGCAGAATACAACATTAACTAATAGGGCATTATGTAAAAATATGGATGTTTAACTGATGTGATTCTGCAATCTGTATTTGGAGTAAAAATGGGAGTTCATAACCCACTTGAATCTAATGTATGAAATATGATATGTCAAGAGCTTTGTAATGTTTTGAGCAACCAATAAAAAAAGTAGTGATATATATGCCAATAGAAATTTATCATGAAATATATATAATCAACAGACTGAAAAATATTAATTTTACTGAACATGAAATTATGAATAATGTTATTCAACTAGGAAGCTCACCCATAGGTTGAATTTTCAGTTCCAACAGCGTTTAGGAGGAGTGATCTCTTCTCTCAATTTGCATCTGCAAATTCAGCCACCTCACAAGTGTATACGAGTGATATCAGGTAGGATACTATATGTGCATATAAAAATACATGTGCTGAATAGGCTACAGAGAAAGGGAGACAGGGATTCATATATTTGTTAATTTTAAAAACACATGTAGAACTATTTCAACAAAAAATTGACTAGATTTATAACTCCTACAAAATATAATGCAAAAGGCAATTCCAACTATACACCATGCCTCCTCTGAACTGCTTGTATTCTATTCTTTTTGGGTTATTTTTCACCATCACATTAGGATCATAATTCAGAGTCTAGTAGGGTATGGGTTAGTGTCAGGGATTCAGTATTTCAAAATAAAAATTGAAAAATGAATCCAGTGTGTGTGTAAATATGTGCTACACAAAAATCTTCCCACTCACATCCAGAACAATGCCTTGACATTACCTTCACCCAAGTAAGACACAATTATAGTAGAAAAGTGTGAAAATCTATGAATACATATATTTAATGGAATATGCTCGGGAGTTCACAACCTTGGAGGTGGTAGAGGCGTTTCCAAAAGTAAAGGACAGGGTAAACACTCCACAAACAAAGAGCTCTGCTGGCCTAAGACTTCTTGGAATACGGCTTCTGAGGTTGGGCACTTGAAATATATGTTGTTGTCATGAGCTTTGGCTTCCTTTGTCGTGAGACCATAAAAGCTGGGTCTGCATCTATGTGACCTGGAAGACATGATTTCTTATATTTCAATGAACATGAGGAAGCAGTGCTCAATTTTCTCTTTGTAGGTAAACTGTGTCCACTGGAGGCTAAGTGTCTCCCGGTGGGGACAGTGAAGACATTTGATCATCCTCCAATTTTCGTGGTGTTTCTTGCTGCTACACTGGGAATTTGGTACTTGCTTCACACAATATAAGAAGTTCATCTGGGATACAGTGCTGGAGGGTGTTCTGTCACGTGGGGTGGGTTAGCGTCTGCAGGAGAATTTACCAACCAGGCTTCTATCCCACATAGCTTGTCCCAATAACCATAGCAACCTGATTATGAACATTGCCCTGAAACCTCTCCATATAACAAGATGCCTTTACATACAAGGGAATGGGGGCTGCGCCATATCAGTCACAAGCCATTTGTAAGCCGATAGCCGATCCACATGGCCCCACCATGATGTTTCATCACACACCTCCCCACCACTGCTCTAGGCCCACTACTCAGCAGGCTCCAAATTCCTGGCATCTCGTATTCTACACCATTTTCTGAAACCCAGTCAAACAAGGCACTTTCTGGTATACACATGATCAGCAACAGGACATCCAACGTTTCTGCAGTGCCACCTGGACATGGGAATTTCCAAAATTTTATGGTATTTATCTAGCAAGTTTTCAAGGATGAAGTTAGAGGCACTGTGGGTTTCAATTCATTCAGGAACCGTTAAGTGTTGAGAAAGCTCATTTCAATGAATGCTCTGGAGAACTCTAAAGTCAAGGCTTCTCAAAGAGTTGCCAACAGGTCACATGAAGCCAGGCCAATTGACGTCTACAATGTGAGGTCCATGTGTGTTTTGACTCTCAACTATGGCTACCAAGTCTTTCAGAATAAAATCATGTGATATTCTGGCTGAGATTCCCAGGCCTCTGTGGAAAGCCACCCTGGGCCTAGATCTCAGTTTCCAAGAGTGAGTCTCATGCGTGGCCTCCTAAAATCCCAACACAATTCATGGCAATACTTCTCTGAGGTCAGTTCCAGAACTCAGTCTCTAAGGGTAAATCATACCAGAGTTCAAGCCCAGGTGGACCCAGTCATCCCTTTCAACTGCCACAAAAATGACCAAAATTAAAATGAAATCACTCCCACAGGGCCATAATCTTCTTCCTTGTAGACACTCATCATAACCTCTAGCTGGAGGTTTCAATGAGCACAAGGTAGTGTCCAAAATAAGCTCACTTGCCCCTCATTTGCCTAAAAACATGGTGGCCTGAACACTATTCCTGTGAACCAGGAGTGATCAAATATTGCTGCTGTTAAAGTGTTCCGCTTCTCCAATTTGAGGCCTACTGGCTGAAGCCTATAAATTCTTGATGTGATTTGGAGTCATGAGAAAACCCAAGCACATATGGGCTAGCCTCTGCAGGGATTTCAAAGACTCATTTGACCCAAAGGATCCCTATTCTCACTTGATGGAGGTCAGGAACATAAAACAAGAAGGCAAAAATATTCATCCACAATGACTTCTCTTTTTGTCATTTTGGTTTTGAAATCACATGGGATCTTTCTTTAGATCCATCAGGTGCTGAGAATCTAAGCCACAACCTCATTCAAGGACAAGAGGCTGAATCAGACACATTCCATTCCAAAGCAATTAAGCAAAGAGCCACAGGTGATGTCCATTCATTTCCATATGAAAACAGTCCTCTTAAGGCTACACAACAGGGTGGCCTGAGGCAAAGACTTTCCTGACATTCAGAGTAATAGAAACAGAAGTAAGCAAATGGCCCAAAGAAGGGTTTCTCCACTGAGACTTTACTGGTCACACTGATATCTGATTTTTCTGAGATGCTCCCATTCCCTTAAGCTATCCAGTACATGGCCATGTCACAGAGCCTTGTGGTGTTACATATCTGGGACTCAAAACCATGAGCCTATTCTGGAGAGTGGCTGGAAAACACGAAGAAAACAGGAACTTAAGAAGATAGTAGATGTTGCCCATCCATAAGGCAAGCTGCAGTCCATTCATCAATTGGGCAGTAAGAATGCGGGGAAGCTTTCAACTAGAGACAACACATCCATTGATGCATTGTCTTTTCTAATGTCTACAACAACGGATACAGTGGAATACACAGACATAGAAACACTCACCATGTCAAACGACTTACTAGAAATAGTCCACTCCAAACCAAACAAACCACCTTTCCTAGCTATTCTCAGAACATCAGAAAAAAACACAAACTCACACCTACAATGGCAAAGGCAATTCTTTCCCCCAAGTAGGTCTGTGATTATCCGGAGTGTCTTCTGACTGGTGGGCCATATTATGTTCCCCAAAAATGTCCTGTCCTGTTTCAGTTCTGGTCTCCTTGGCCAATTCTGTGAAGTTGTCAGGAGCCAGTGGTTCGCCACTACCTACTTTCTCAGGAAAGGCCCCTCTTCAGAGCTCTTCTGGAATTTGGCCATCCTCACATCAGTAGGTACCAAGAAAGACTGACTATGTCTTTGGGAAAAGCAAACAAGTTAGCCCACTGGGACTCAGAGTGAGACTGACTCTGGGTGCCTGGCTTCCTGGATCCCAAGTTCAGAGAATTACATCACCAAGGAAGTGAAGTGAGGTCACTTCTTTCAGGAACTGAATATGGTCACTGCCTCGGTAACCACTTTGTCCTAACAGTTGCTTCCAAGGTTCCCATGAGATGGAGGCTGCCCCAACATCCTGTGACACATTCAGAAGTTAGAATGGTATATCAACCATAGGCACCCAGGAACAGCTCTCCACACAGGCCTGGATTGGTCCATCTTCTCTACTTTAAGAAGACAGAGGCTGATTCAGACACATCAATTCACCCTGACCAGGTTGTTTGCCATGGAAGATGACTATTGCTCTCTCAGGTCCTACATAGCTTCCTATATATTCTCCAAGGATCATTTCTCCATGGATCTTTTAGGTTCTCAGCAGGTGGAAGATCATCTACATTCCTATATTGTAAGACCCACTCTGTCCCTGCTCTTCTGTACGTTATATTGAAGGAACAGTGTACAGTTAAGGTTAATAATAGGTTTGATTTGGGTTACGAATCATTCTGCGGGATGAATAATGGCATTGGCAACCTGTGATATTTATAAGAGTATATATGTGAAATATAACTATGAAAGCAGAAATCTAGGTAAGATTTGAAGTCCAGAAGGGCACTGGGGACTTGAGTGGGATACTTAGCTTTGAGTTATGTGCTGCACAGATGTCTCAAATAAATCAATATACACTGGCATCGGACCTTGTACTTTGGATGATTGAATGTTGAAAAGAACATCCAGTCAAAAAGCGATAGTCGCTAGGATTAGGAAGGTAGTCTGTAGGTTTAGAAAGAAGAGTGAGTATAGGATTTGGACCAAAAGTTCTTTAGCAATAGGGTTTCGGGTAGAGAGTGTATGTAAATGTCAGTACATGTGAAGAGTCAGTCACAATGATGAACTGGGGAAATCATGCAGGAAAGCAGATATCAATAGAGACATTAGGAAATCAAGCAAAGTATAAATTGTGTGATAGGGTTAGACATTTTCAACAGGTTTGAGGTTGAATAGATAATCTTAGGAAGAAACAAATATGTAGTCACCAATAGGATTGATATTTGAGAGCATTAGGCAACCTGGACATGGATGTTTTTAGTAATCCATGCTCACTTTCTATTTAGGCTTTGGTACAATTGTAAGTGTGACCTTTGCTTTTGGTGTCCAGAATATTTCTGTGATAAAATGTGTATGTAGATCAGGTGACATGAGTATTTCTTCCACCATTTCTTGGAGCAATATTTTGAAGACTTATAAATTAGTATAGTCGTACAAAGATGTGTACCCTGTTTCTATGAATATACACATAATGCATGAATAGACCATACTGTGAATAAATAATATAACTGGATCCACTTTAAATAATGGATTGAATAGATATCTGAAAATATATAAGAAATGTTATATTGATATACAATCATTCATTCCAACCAGTTATATATCTAATGATCATCTTAGGGTTATGGTTTATCATGAAGGGTTTGTGAGTTTTGTTTCAAAATTGATTATGGAAATCGAAAAAAATGTATTTGGAAAAAAAGTCTCATGAATAGACCACTGAAGAAACGTAGAGAAATTCATGTGTTCTGGAGCAGGAAGTGATTGAAAGTGAAACAAATGCCTATAAATTTGTTAACTAGTGAATAAAATATATATTCTATGATGTACATAAACTGAAGGAATAGTAATGTACCAGTGTGGAATAAAAATTAACGTCAAAATACACATCATGTTCCATAGTAACCTACATGCATTGATGTTAAACTGGGTCAGTTAATGTAGACATATTAGGATTTGTATGCACCTTTCACTGAAGTTAGTTTTCAGTACTAGGAAACAAATATGTATTTCGGGTGGATGAATATTTCTAAGAATAATCTTGTGAAAAGTTGATTATTAATCCACATACATGAACATGAATGAATTTAGGGATTGTATATAAGACACATATATTTCATATTTTTAAAAATCTGGAGAATATATATATATATATATATATATATATATATATATATATATATACACACACACACACACACACACACACACACACACACACGAACAGAGACATTAATAAGTAGCAATATATATGCCAATCGAAATTCATCATGAAATATATATCATAAAGATGCAAAAACATTCATTTTACTGAACATGGGTTTATGTATAATGTTGTTCTACTGGGAAGCTCACCCATAGGTTGAATTTTCAGTTCCAACAGGGTTTAGGAGGAGTGGTCACTTCTCACACTTTGTATCTGCTAAGTCATGTAACTCACAAGAATGTACGTGTGATATCACGCAGGATTCTATTTGTGCATATAAAAATACATGTGCTGAATAGGCTCCAGAGAATGGGAGACAGTAATTCACATATTTGTTAACTTTGAAAACACATGGAGAACTATTTCAATTAAAAATTGACTAAATTTATAACACCTACCCTTTATCATGCAAATGGCAAGTCGAACTCTGAACTGCATGTACTTATGTACTGTTTGGGTTATTTTTCTCCATCATATTAGGATTAGTAGTCAGAGTCTAGTAGAATATGGGTTAGTGTCAGGGATTCAGAATTTCGAATGGAAAATAGGAAAATTAATCCAATGTGTATGCAAATATGTGCTACAACAAATCTTCCCAGTCTCATCCAGAACCATGCCTTGACATTACCTTCGCCCCAAGTAAGACACAATTAGAGGAGAAGAGTTACAAAATCTGTGATTACATTTTTGGAATGGAAAATGCTCAAGAGTGCACAAACTTGGAGGTGGAATAGGAGTTTCCAAAAATAAGGACAGGGTACACACTCCACAAACATGGAGTTCTGCTTGCCTAAAACTTTTTGAGAAACTGCCACTGAGGTTGGGCACTGAAATATAGGTTGTTGTCACGAGTTAAGCTTCCTTTGTAGTGAGACCCTCAAAGCTGGGTCTGCATCTATGTGACCAGGAGGACAAAGTTTCTTATTTTACAATGAACACGAGGCAGCAGTGCTGAATTCTCTCTTTGTAGGTAAACTGTGGCCACTGGGGCTTAGTGTCTCCAAGTGTGGACTGTGAAGCCATATGGTCATCCTCCATTTCGTGGTGTTTCTTCCTGTTGCCCTGGGAGTTTGGTATTTGCTTCACGAAATACAAGGAGTTCAACTGCAACAAAGTGCAAGAGGGAGTTCTGTCACGTGTGGTGGATCAGGGTCTGCATGATGATACAAGAACCAGGCTTCTATCCCACATAGCTTGACCCCTTGACCACAGCAACCTGATTCTGAACAATATCCTGAAATCGCTCCATATAACAAGTTGCCTTTACACAGAAGGTTCTGCTGGCTGTGCCATGTCAGTCACAAGCCATTTGGAAGCCAATGGCAGATCCACATGGCCCCATCACAGATGTTTTATCACATACCTGCCCAACACTGCTCTAGGCCCACTACTCAACAGAGTCCAACTTACTGACATCTCTGTTCTACACCATTTACATGAAACCCAGTAAAACAAGACACTGAAATATTCATGACCAGCAACAGGTCATCCAAAGGTTCTCCAGTGCCACCTGGTGATGGGAATTTCAAAAATTTCATGGCATTTATCTAGCAATTTTTCAAGGATGAAGTTGGAGGCACTGTGAGTTTCAATTCATTCAGGAACCATTAAATGGTTAGGAAGCTCATTTCAATGAAAGCTCTTGAGAACACTCACAGGTAAGGCTTCCCAAAGAATGGTGAAAAGATCACATGATGTTTAGCTCATTTAGCTCTACAATGTGAGGTCCATATGAGTTTTGACTCTCAACGATGGGTGCCAAGTCTTTCAGAATAAAATCATGTGGTATCCTGGCTGAGAGGCCCAGTGCTCTGTGGAAAGCCACCCTGGGCCTAGAACTCAGTTTCCAAGGGCGACACTCATGCCTGGCTTCCTAAAATCTCAACACTATTCATGGCAATACTTCTCTGAGTTCAGTTGCAGAACTCAGTCTCTAAGGAAATCACACCAGAGTTCAAGCACATGTGAACCAAGTCATCTCTTCTAACCGCCACCCAAATGACCACAATTTAAACAAAAACACTCCAACGTGGCGCTCATCTTCTTCCATATAGACACACATAATAACCTGTGGCTAGAGTTTTCCATGAGGGGCACAGCTCAAGTCCGTGTCCAAAATAAGCTCTCTTGCACCTAAATTGCCTAATTCAGGGTGGCATGGACACCCTTCTTGTGAACCAGGAGAGATCAAATAGGCCTCCCATTAATACTGCTCCACTTCTTCAATTTGAGGTCAACTGACTGTGGGGTTTGGATTCTTTATGTAAATTGGAGTCTTGAGAAAACCCAAGCAACCATGGGCTAGCCTCTGCAGGGCTTTGAAGATCTCATTTGACCCAAAGGATCCCTATTCTGACTTGATGGAATTCAGGAAAGTTACAGAGGAAGGCAAGAGACTTCATCCACAAGGACTGCTCTGTGGCCATTTTGGTCTTGGATGTACACATGGGATCTTTCTTTATATCCATCAGAAGGTGAGAATCTAAGCCACAGCCTCACACAGGGCAAATAGGCTGATTCAGACACATCCTCTCCAAAGCAATTAAGCAAAGAACCACAGGTAATACCCATTCATTTCCATTTGAAAACTGTTTTCTTCAGGCTTCACAAAGTGGTGGCCTGAGGAAAAGACCTTCCTGACATTCAGGGCAACAGAAGATTAGGTAATCAAAAGGCCCCAAGCAGGGTTTCTCCACTGAGACTTTACTGGTAACATTGATATCTGAGTTTTCTGAGATGCTCGCCATTCCCTTTAGCTATCTAGTACATGGTCATTTCAAAGAGCTTCGTGGTTGTACATATCTTAAACACAAAACCATGAGCCTATTCTGGAGAGTGGCCAGAATTCAGGAAGAAAACAGGATCTTAGAAAGATAGTAAGTGTTGCCATCAATAAGGCAAGCTGCAGTCCATTAATAAATTGGGAAGGATGAATGCTGGGAAGCTTTCTAGCTGACAGGACATATTCATTGATGCATTCTCTCTTCTAATGTCTACAACCACGGGCACAGTGGGATACACTGACATAGAAACACTCGCGTTGTCAAACGACTTACTAGAAACCGTTCACTCCAAAAAAAAACAAACCTTCTTTCATACCTATTCTCAGAACATGAGACAAAACCACAAACTCACACCCACATCACAAAGGCACCTCCTTCCCCCATGTAGGTCTGTGACTATCTGGAGAGTCCTCTGACTGGTGGGCAATACTATGTTCCAGGAAATGGCCTGTTCTTTCTCAAATCTGGTCTTTTTGGCCAACTCTGTGAAGTTTTTAGGATCCAGTGGTGAGCCAATGCCTGCTTTCTCAGGAAAGCCCCCTCTTCATAGCTTTTCTTGCATTTGGCCATCCTCACATCAGTAGGTCCCAAGAAAGACTGAGTCTGTCCTTGGTAAATCAAAATAAGTTTGACAAATGGGACTGGGACTGGGACTGGCTCTGGGTGCCAGGCTTCCTGGATTCCAAGTTCAGAGAGTTACATCACCATAGAAGTTAGGTGAGGTCACTTTCTTTAGGAACTGAATGAGGTCACTGCCTTGACAACAACTTTGTCCTAACAGTTGCTTCCAAGGTTCCCATGAGAAGGAGGCTGCCCCTACTTTCTGTGACACTTTCACAAGTTAGAATGGTATGTCACCCATTGGCACGCAGGAGCAGCTCTCAACACATCCCTGCTTTGGTCCATCTTCTCTACATTAAGAAGAGAGTGGCTGATTCAGACACATCCCTTCATCATGAGCAGGTTGTTTGCCATGGAAGACTTTTGCTCTCTCAGGTCCTTCATAGTTGACTACATCTTCTCCAGGGATCATTTCTTCAAGGACCTTTGAGGTTCTCAGCAGGTGGAAGATCCTCTATATTCCTGTATTTTAAGACCAACTCTGTCCCCGCTCTTCTGTAAAATTAGATTGAGAGAACAGTGTATGGTTAGGGTTAATAACAGGTTCAATTTGGGAGAGAAAAGAAACTACATGGTTGAGCAAACAGGGTCCTACAGTTAACAATAATATGAGAATTATTAATGGACTAGCCTGGGTGGATAAAAGTGTAGTTAACTAGGTGGACTATGTGAACCAAGACTCAAACCTCCCTTTGGGGGCCTCTGTCTTTCTTTGACACTCTTCAAGTAATTTTCTTAATTTACTCATAGATTCTTTTACAACTCCAGTATTGTCGGCATAAAAAAACATCATTCTTTCCTCAATGCAAGCAAAAAGGCACCCTTCTCTCATGAAGAGGAGGTCCAACACTCGCCTGCTCTGTAAACAACTTCAGAGAGAGAGAGGTTAAAATTCCTGTAAAGCTGTGATGTCGGTTTTTAATGTCTTTAAGCTTTGGTCTATTTCTGCTTCTAATTGTGTCTTTGTTGTGTCTCATGGACTAGGGCAGTTGTTCCTGTGCCCACCCCTTCAGCAACTATTATTCCTAATAGGATGGCTAAAGTGAGGGATACAGGTTCCCGGTGGAACCGGGTTGTATGCCCCCCCTATTTGATCTTTAAATGAACCTGCACTCTGGAAAACATCTGCATCATTACATAATTAATCGCAACTATTGACCACTTTATGAAAACATAAATAATGTTAAAGTGTATAGAATTATACTGTTGTAGAGACGGACAAGGAAAGGCACCTAAGATAGCACCAAAGACAGGAAAGGAGTTTTATTTGTTTGCATCCGTATTGAGAGGGCATTGCTTCTGTTGTAATCAATTAATCCCCTGAACCCCAAGTTTTGGTAGTTTTAGTATTTGTACCCAACATGTAAGGGAAGGGGCTCAGAAGTTCACAGTCTGCAGAAATTCACACAAATCAGTTTTTGTTTCTGTTTTTTTTTCCTCTGTTCTGTGCACGTTAACTTTTCAATTACACCTTGGAATGGAAGAGCTTTTTTGTCTCTTTTTTTTCCTCCTTGCCAGCTGTCACCATGGAGCCCAGTTGGTAACTTTTTTATCTTAGAAATGTAGCAATCTCTCTGAAGCCCCAGCTCAAGGCCAGAGTCCTTGTTCACATATTTTGTGAAAAACTGGTAAGGCGATGTCTAGCTTAGGGGTGGTGATTTTTCCAGCCAGTGGCCAAGTAGAACAGGGCAACATGAAGAGTGGAAGTTTATCTCCATTGAACTTTTTCAGAGGGACTCTTTTGCTGAAAGCCCTAAAGTAAGCCTTGGTAAAGACTTCTGGAGAAGGTCATTTAAGACATTTCTGTGGACCTGGTACAGAGGGGGATGACAGGGAAGGCAATGCTGAGTGCAGCTCCGTGGATCTGAGAATGAGGAAGGAGAGATGCCAAAGAATAATGGGAAAGGGGTTTGGGATTTTCCTAGAACAAAAACTTGAGCAGTAGAACAGGTAGAGCAGAGGGGAAGACGGGAGTGAGTATTCCAAAAAGCCTGTGAGGGACTTTAAATTCTTAGAAACCTGTTTTCAGTGATGACAAATCAACTTTAAAGGTCATTTTCATTACATCTTGGATAGGGGTCTGAGGGCTCTTCTCAGCTGGTTTGAGCTTTGGCTAAGCTTGCTAGAGGACTTGGTGGGACCTAGTGCAGACACTGACAGGAAAAGAGAGGAGTGGGTGGAGGGGTACCTCGGTACCTGCTTCCTCAGCAAGGGGGCAATGTTCTGAGATCCAGCGGAGGTTTGGGTTTTTGATCTAGTAATTGGAGGGGAGAAATCAGGTTGCTGAGGTGGGAGTGAAAGCAGAGAGTCTAGAGCAGAAGGCTGAGGGTGAGGAACTATTGGGGAAGCATAGTACAGGATGTGAGCGAAGGAGGAAAAAGGATTCCACATAGGGGAATTTCCCCCTTTTGAGCACTTGCCGAAGTTAAAAATGTCATGCAGAATTTGAGGATCTAGAGAACCCTCTGGGGGCCATAGTTTTTGGTTGTCTAATTGGTAATATGGCCAATGCTGTGTACTGAATTTGATGAGGAGTTTGGGTTCCACCAGGCAGTCCCTGTATGCTCACATCCCCATGACTTACACAAGAAGTCGGCTTTTCCCCCACACAGCCATGGCTGTTTGTCGCTTTGATAGTCTGCCGGGCATACATAGTAATATAGGCTAGCCAACCTGCATCTGGCTCGCGTGTCCCTGCATCCATAATGTTTGTTTCAATTATCTATGGTACGGAAGGGATTTAATGGAATTTTAGTGAGATCCTCTTCATCAGGCATGTCTCAATAGGAAAGACCTATACTGAGCTGAAAAATGTCTGGGTGGAGAGATAGTCACCAGGTCCCTAAGGGGGCCGTTAAGGTCTCTTTAATGGTTCTATTTATTTTTTCTACCTGTCCTGAGTTCTGGGGTATATAAGCATAATGTAACTTCCAATTAATCCACAGGGTCCTGGTTAACACCTGACTTACCTGGGCCATGAAAACCAGTCCATTATTAGTCCATTAGGCAGATCGTATCTTGGAAAAATATCTTTCAGGATCTTCTTGAAAACCATTTGCGCCGTTTTTTTTTTTTTTTTTTTTTTTTTTTTTTTTTTTTTTTTTTTTTTTTTTTTGTGTGTGTGTGTGTGTGTGTAAGGCTTCAATCCATCCTGAAAATTTATCTACAAAGACTAGGAGATATTTAAATCCATACCTTGCTGGCTTAATTTTAGTAATGTCCACTTCCCAGAATTGTCCTGGTCTGGTTCCTCATAGGTGCTTTCCTCTAGGAAACTTGGAAGGGTAAGCATTACCCAATTGACGGACCCGACAGGCTTTTGTTACCCGTTCAGTTATTTCCTTTCACTGTGAGTTGGTTAGTGGAAAACTCTGTTCTTAATCTTACAGTAATGCCTGCAGTTTCTTTGAACCAAGGTGAGTGAGTTGATGTACATTTTTAACGTAGTGTAGGGCTTGCTCTAATTGCAGGCTGAGCTCAGTGAAATTGAGGCGTTCAGTGTCAGTGTCCTTAGATGTTATCAAAAACTTCCTGGTCCTCAGGGTTTCATTGGAATTGGGCATCTTCCTTTAACAGCGGGTATAATGGAGCAGCTAAGGACGCAAACCCAGGCATCCATAACCTGCAAAAGCCAGCAGTCCCAAGAAATTCTCTGAGTTGTCTGCTGTAAGATGGGGGTGGTATCTACATAATGGTTTGTTTTCTGGGCTCAGTGAGCCATCGTTTACTGCCCCTAAGGGAATAGCCCAGGAAGATTACTTCATGCTAGCAAATTTGGGCCTTTTTGGTCGAAACTCTATACCCGAGTTGAGCAAGCTCATATAATAGTGCTTGGGTCCCAGACTCACAGTTTTCCTTGGTGTTGGCTGCCAGTAGCAGGACATCCACGTATTGAAGCTGGGTAAATTCAGGGTGCGTAGTTCTGAAGTTGTTGAGATCTCTGTGGAGGGCTTCATCAAAGAGAGTGGGGGAGTTTTTGAACCCCTGTGGGAGTCTAGTCCAAGTTAGTTGACCAGACGTTTTGGTTTCTGGGTCTACCCACCCGAAAGCAAACAGCAACTGACTATCTTTATGCAGAGGCAAGCAAAAGAAAGCATCTTTTAAGTTCAGAACAGTATATAATTTCCCCTCAGGGTTCAGAGTGCTAAGCAGATTGTACGGATTAGGTACCGTGGGGTGAATGTCCTGCCCTCTTTTGTTGATCTCTCTTAGCTCTTTAATGGGGCGATAGTTCCCGGTCCCTGGCTTTTTTTTTCTAGTAGCAGGGGAGTGTTCCAGGCCGATTGACAGGGCCTTAGGACCCCTAATGCCAGATGTTTCTGAATATGGGGCCTTATCCCACCTTTAGTTTTTTTGCTTAGAGGATATTATTTGACATTGACTGGGGAGACTGAGGTTTTTAACTCCACTGTTATTGGAGATTGTTTCACGGCCAGGCCTAACCCAGCAGTTTTTGCCCAGGCATCTGGGTAATCTGTTATCCATTTTTGGGGTAGCTTGCCTGTTTGATCAGACTTGGGGCATGTGAATGGTGGATGTTCATCTTCTACTAATATAGTTAAAGCCGTGACTATAGGAGTTTTTGCTGAAGTATTTAGAAATTTCATTTGGGGGCCTTCATGGTTAAAAGTTATTTTGGCCCGGAGCTTGATGAGCAGATCTCTGCCCATCAATGGGTCCAGGCATTCTGGGATTCCTAGGAAGGAGTGATGGATTTTTCCTTTCCCCAGGTCCATGGTCCTCTTAGTTGTCTAAGCCTGATATTTACTGTCATCATCCCTTTGAACTAGAGACCTTTTATTTGATAGAGGGCCCAATGGGGCCTTAAGGGCTGAGTATACTGCTCCTGTATTCACTTCAAAGTTTACTGGAGTCCCCTCCACTTCAAAAGTTACCCTGAGCTAGGGGATGGGTTCTGAGCCCTGACTTTCTTAGTCATCCTCCAGAGTCAGAATGGCCAGCTGGCGTGGCTGTCTCTTTATAGGGAACTCTATGGCCCAGTATCCTTTTTCTTTAGAGTAGGCACACTGATCTGAGGCCAGGGGTGGCCTCTGGCATGGGCCCTTCCTGTCACCCTATGTCTTAATTTCTGGCCTCTTTCTTGTTGTGATCAGGACCTTAGTCAATGCCTTAGTCTGTCTTTTGGTTCTCTCATCCTCCCTTTGCTCCCTTTCTTTCTCCCTGTTTCTCTCTTATAGTATACTTTCTTGGCTTCTTTGACAAAATCTCTCTTTTAATGTTTTTTTAATATCCATGGCAGCTTGCTCATTTAAGGCCATCGTGACAGATGCTTTTTAATCTGCTGCCTGAGGATCGAAAGGAGTATATCTCTTATATGCCTCCATGATTCTCTCTAGAAACATAAATGGAGATTCATCAGGCCTTTGAATAATTTCTCTTACCATGGCCAAATTAGTTGGTCACCCAGCGGCCACTTGGAGACCCGCTGTTAGAGCCTGGCAATAATTGAACAGATGCTCCCTATCTTCAAAGGTGTTGGGGTCCCAGTTGGGTGGGTTTAAGGAGAAGCCAGTTTTGATTATGTTGGGAAGTTGTGTTGGTCGCCCATCAGGTCTGAGGATATTTTTTTCTACATTCCAGGAGATTTTTCTCTCATTGCTCTGTCATGAAGAGAGTCGCTAGGTGGTGTTGGCAGTCACGTCAAGTAGGCAGGTGTGAAAACGTCGGTGAGTTCTCTGAGTTCTTTTAGCCGGGCCAGCTTCCTCCAGGGAAGGAGGGGCTGTGTGTGCTGCGGGACAGTCATCTGGATGACGCTGGGCCAGCCTAGCTTCCTCGAATGGTGGAGAGGCTGAGTCAGCAGAAGGGGAATCACTTAGAGGGTGTTAGCTGTTGGGAGACGAGGGCAGATGATAAGGAGGGGGTGGTGAGTCCAGTAGAGTCTTGAGACTCAGGGAGAACAGAGGGTGGAGGAGGAGGAGCAGAGAGGTTGAGATAGAATCGTGGGGGAAGGAGTAGGAGCAGGTGCAGGGACAAGGAAAGGCTTGACCCATGGAGGAGGAGATTTGTAGAGGTACTGACAAGTTAAGATATATGGCTGTTGATCTGGATGTCTATGTGGCACCTGCTGAAAGACAATATCTCGGACTTTTCAAATAAGTGCGAAGTTGAAAGATCCTTCTAGGAGCCATCCGACTGCAATGGTGAGTCATTCTGAGACACAGAATCTGCCAGGTCTGGCGTTTTACTGAAAAAGAAAGATTCTGAGCCCTTAAGCAGATTTTGGTCCAGTGATTAAGGGTCAGGGACAGAGGCATTGAAATGATCTGTCCCATAATGAAATATACACAGACACCGAAAGGAACGACACACAACACAGACAAGACAAGACAATAAAGACAGGCAATGGACGTCCAATACTGAGACCAGGACTGACTAGTCGGCAAAACCTGAAGGGCTGGCAATATCGAATCAGAAACAAAATATCACTGAGTCGAGGAGACTATTGTTCCATGATTTTCCGAGTCTATCCCCCAGGGACATGGCCTGTGGCTCTGTGACATGTGTGTCAGCCACCATGGGAGAGAGCTCACGCTCTTTACCAATAGCCGTTTTGCCATACCCTAACCTGAAGCCTGAAACGAGAAAGATGGGCCTTATTTACCCCCAGAGGAGCCCGTTGGGGGTATTTTGTCTGCAGCTTCCGGATCTTGCTAGGGCCACCAGATGTAAAGGTTGGGCGAGCATCTGCGGCAGAGACCACTAAGAGACTGTCTCATGCAACAGCAAAGGGTTTATTGGGAGTCCGGCATGAAGGGCTCAGAGATCACTTGAACAGAGCAGAGAGCCCTGAGAACAGCTTAAGAAATGGTTATATATTTTTCTTGGAGAGGGCAGGGAGAGAAATTTATTGATGGGTAATGGCGAGTGTCAGTTTGCGAGCAACTGGTTGACGGAGTACATTCTGCAGTTTGGCAGTTTGGGACAGCACATTCTGGGAACAAGAATAGTAAACAGTTCTCAAGATTTCAATGGTGTTTTGTTAAGCATACAGAAAAACAGGAAATGACAAGTATCTATTTTATTAACCTTTCAATATAAATATGAAAACAGAAATCTAGTTAAGATTTGAAGTCCAGAAGTTCATTTGGCCCTTGATTGGTATACTTAGCATTGAATTATGTTCTGTAGAGATGTCCCAGAAATATGGATATACAATGTCATAGGACCTTGTACCTTCTCGGAGGTCAGTTCCAAAACACAGTCTCTAAGGGGAATCACACCAAAGTGCAAGCCAAGTTGGACCCAGTTATCTCTTCCAACTTCCACACAAATGACCGCAGTTAAAACCAAAACACTCTCACATGACACTCATCTTCTTCCATATAGACACTCATCATAACTTCTGGCAGGAGGATTCCATGAGAGGCGCAGCACAAGACAGTGTCCCAAGTAAGCTCCCTTTCCCCTCATTTACCAAAAGTCAGGGTGGCCTGGAAACCCTTCCTGTGAACCAGGAGTGATCAAATATGCCTGCCGTTAACACAGCTCTGTTCTCCAATTTGAGGCCTACTGACTGTCAGTTTAGATTCTTTATTTGAATTGGATTCATAAGAAAACCCAAGAACCTATGGGCTAGCATCTGCAGGGCTTTGAATAACTCATTTGACCCATTGGATCCCTATTCTCACTTGAGGGAGGTTAAGAACCTTATGGAGGAATGCGAGAGACTTCATCCACAATGACTGATTTTTGGCCATTTTGATTTGGATCCACACATGGGATCTTTCTTACGATCCATCAGGTGCTGAGAATCTAAGCTCTAGGCTCACACAGGGCCAAAGGGCAGATTCAGACACATCCCTTTCCAAAGGAATTAAGCAAACAGCCACAGGTGATGCCCATTCATTTCCGTTTGAAAACTCTTTTCTTCAGGAATCTCGAAGGCGTGGCCTGAGGCAAAGACCTTCCTGACATTCAGGGCAACAGAACAATAGGTAATAAAAAGGCCAATTGCAGGGTTTCTCCACTGAGACTATCCTGGTCACACTGGTATCTGAGTTTTCTGAGATTCTTGCCAATTCCTTCAGCTATCCAGTACATGTCCATGTCACGGTGCTTGGAGGTGCTACATATCGTGGACACAAAAGCATGAGTCTATTCTGGAGAGTGGCCAGAATTCAGGAAGAAAACAGGAACTTAGGAAGATAGCCGGTGTTGCCCATTGATAAGGCAAGCCCTAGAGTATTCATTAATTGGGCAGGATGAATGCTGGGAAGCTTTCTAATAGACAGGAAACATCCATTGATGCATTCTCTTTTCTAATGTCTACAACCACGGACACAGTGGGATACACAGACATAGAAACACTCACCTTGTCCAACAACTTACTAGAAACAGTTCACTCCAAACCAAACAAACCGACTTTCCTACCTATTCTCTGAACATGAGACAAAACCACAAACACACATCCACACCCACAAAGTCACCTCCTTCCCCCAAGTAGGTCTCTCACTCTCCAGAGTGTCCTCTGACTGCTGGGTCATACTGTGTTCCCCCGATATGGCCTGTCCTGTTTCAGATCTGGTCTCCTTGTCCAACTCTGTGAAGTGGTCAGGAGCCAGCTGTGAGCCACTACCTGCTTTTTCAAAAAAGGCCCCTCTTCAGAGTTTTCCTGGCATTTGGCCATCCTCACATCAGTAGGTACCAAGAAAGACTGACTCTGTCCTTGCTAAATCGAAGCAAGTGAGACCACTAGGACTGGGACTGGGATTGGCTCTGTGTGCCTGGCTTCCTGGATCCCAAGTTCAGAGAGTTCCATTACCAAGGAAGTGAGGTGAGGTCGCATCCTTCAGGAACTGAATGAGGTCACTGCCTTGGCAACCACTTTGTCCAAACAGTTGCTTCCAAGAGTACCATGAAAAGGAGGCTGACCCTACATTCTGTGGCACTTTTGCAAATTAGGATGGTATATCAACCATAGGCACCAAGGAACAGCTCTCCACTCAGGCCTGGTATGGTCCATCTTCTCTATATTAGAAAGAGAGCCTTTAGTCCCGGGAGCATTGCAGTGAACCTCTGCACTAAAACTATTAGCAAGCACCTGATGGAGGAGGCCTCCATAGGTAAGTGGCGCCTTTATAACATCTGATATCCGGTTAAGGGAGATCTCTTCTGATGACAGAGATGTGGCCTGGGGAGGCTCACATATACTCCTGTCCAGGATAGTAACAAGAATCGTTCTGTCCTCTGTTCTGTTCTGTAGGAAATTCCTCTGGAAGTGTAGAGAGGTGCCGACGGGCACGCACGCGCTCCTACCCTGGAGCTTTAGCAAGATGTTGCACTGTACCACTGTTTTTCTGTTTAGGCGCCGGGTTTCTGTTTTTCTTTTTGTGTGTGTGTGGTGTGTTTTGTTCTCCGTTCTATTTTTTTTTGTTTGTTTGTTTGCTTTTGTTCATTTTGTTGTGTGATTTTGGTTGTAAAAACTTAAGGATATTGGACGTGAAAATGGGTAATAAAGAGAGTAAGCCTGACACCCGTTTGAACTGTGTTTTAAGGAACTGCGATGAACTTTACCCCCCTTTGTTTAGCAGGATGATAGAAGCCCCTAGCTGGCTGCCTGGAGCACAACCATTGCAGAGGGCAATGCTTGCTGTGGACCTAAGAACTGAGTATCTCCCAGGTTAACAAGTGAAACTCCTTTAAAACCCCTTGTCCCTCCAGATCAAGAGAGTCACAACATTTGGCAGAGTCCCCTGTGTTTCTCCTTTGTTAGCAAAGCAATTAGCCTCCCCTTTTCTTTTTCTCAGAACCCATTCCTCATTATTTAATTGGTATAAATTGGCTTCTAGGTCAGGAACCGAACTTTAAGTTACATATTGGTACCCCCCCTCCGCCCCAGAACTTTGTGCGAGCTGTCTACTGAAATGTTAGGAGATGGAGCTTGCTTGGGATGGAACTGAACCAGAGGAGCTAATCCTGTAAGTAAAAGGAGGGACTGAGGGACCCCCAGCAGCTGCCAAAGCTCTGTTGATTCAGGGAATACCCTCCTTCCTTCCGTGCACTGTAAGTATTATGCCACCACTGTCTTGTTAAAAAAGAGAAAAAGAAAAAGGGGACACTAAATTCAGTAAAGTCACCATATAGACACTTTATTTTACATTTCAGGTTGCCCCTCTGTTAAAACATCTGGTCCCCCCCTGGGTGCCACTGGTGTAGTAGATTTTTTTCTCTTATCTGCTCTGGTTTAAAGGATTCTGTCTGACAACCATAGTCTCTACCTCCTTTCTGTCTGTCTTGTGTCTTTGTTTCTGGTCCTTTAAGACATGTGCAATAATGTGTTGATATTATAAATTTTTTCTTGGGAATGATCTTAGCTGAATGTGTGTCTAAATGATGATGTTTTATCATAAAAAAACTGGTATCTGAATGGGTTTTTGAAGCATTGCACAATCTTGCAGTTAAAAGTCGGGTTTAGGTCATTGTTTAGTTTAAGATTTCAGGTAATTCATGCCAGAGAACTTAAAAACTTAGGATGGAAAACTGAAGAACTCTACTTCCAAGTTGGCAAGTAACTTCCCAATCATTCACTTTTTTTTTTTAACCAATTTTGAATTCGGTAGCCAGAGAAAATGTCACTGTGTGTACCAGTGCATTAATTTGGACAAGGATAGTAAACCATAGTATGGTATCTGTTGACAAAATAAGATGTAAAGACATAAAATTTTGTGAATTGTATCTTGAACTTGTATCATAATTTTCAACACCCCAACTGGAAAATTATGGTTAATATGCCTTAGGCCTGAGGTGTCTGCTCAGAATAGCATTTTTTTTCCTGCTCCTTCCAGACCTCAGCCATGACTCATGTTGAAATGCAAATGAAAAAAGCCTGCAAGCTTAGTAGGAGACTGATTTGATGCCTAATGGAAAAAAAAAGTAAATTGTATGGTATTTACTAATTACTGGCCAGTCATTTTTTCTAGGACTCTTATTGTTTTCCTTAGATACTTTATTATTTTTGAGCTCATGATTCTGAGCATACAGACCTAGGTTAATGTTTTTCTGATCAGTTCTATCTTTGACCAACTGTGGACTTTTTGAAACATTGCAATAGATATTTAACCTGTGAAAAACTACAAGGCCTTTACTATTATTATGTGTGCACAATTTTGTTATGTGTTGTCTGTCTATATAGACATATATCCGTATATCATATATATGATACACAAATTAACATATATAAGGAGCGCTCATTAAAAAAAGTGCTCATAAAAACAAATTTTAAAAAGTGGATCCAAAGATCTTTAGTTCACGTGGTTTAAATGTTTCAATTTAAATCGGATAAACAGATAAAAATAAATGTTTTTAAATTTAAGCTTACAAATTTTTCTAGGTGTTCAAAAATCTAATAAAATATTAATATCTACAAAACGTCTAATGTGCCTTGGTTCTAGAACATTTTCTTCAACATAAAAATGGTTTACACTGTTCAATACATTTCTCTAATATTTTGATAAATAAGTAAAGTAAATTTGATATGGGATTACTCATTCGTGAGTACTTTTGTTAGAAATCTGATTCATTTACTAAGGTCTGTATAAGTTTTTACTAAACTCTATATAAGGTTTTAAAAATCAGTCATGTGTTAATGAGACAAAAATTTTTTGAAACATAAGTTTACCCATAACATTGTGTTTATTAAGTTTTATTTTTTCTAGAGCAAGGAACCATAAAAATTAAAAAACTTATTAAATCAGAACTGTTATTTTAGAGCATTGTACTGCCATTTCTTTAAAAGCTAAACTTGGTTAATGTAGAAACATCAATGTAATTGTGATGCTATTAATGTTTTCATATCTTACAGGTATGCAAGTCTGTAAGGTAGAAACTTTAAAAGAGCATTATATCAAGCTCGTGTTCTGAAGTTGTATGGTAAAAAAATATATTGGAGATTTATTTACCTGTTATCAATAAGATATGTAAAGTTTTATGTTACTTTTTACATTGTGGAACAATTTAAATGTATTTTTAAGTTAATGAGAGCCTAATCTATGTAAAAGTTGAAAACTTTCAGGCTTTCTTTAATTCATGTTTTAAATGTGATATCATATGGTGTTAGCTAATGTTCATGAGACCACAAACAATTTATGTAAACTTTGTCAATGTTGCTTTTAATTTTTACTTTTTAATAAAAACAACCCCATACCATTATTGTCATCTGGTAATAACAAAAGGGTAATCAAAGCAATATAAACAAATACTTTAGGATTATACTCCTAAACAAAAACACCTAAAAAAACAAAACTGCCTTCTCAATAATTCATGACTTCATTGATCATTTCTAGTTAGAGACACTTGGTAGCAGAGTAATATTATCTCCTTTTGGTACACAGTGACCCAGTTCTGTTCTTTACTTTTTTTTAAATCAATTTCTTCTGCATCATCTGATGAGAGGTTCATATACTTCTTAAAACCAATGATTGAGCCCTCAACCTGCACATTCACTTGCTCATAGAGCCAAACCTGAAATTGGGAACTATTTTGCAAGTGTCTGAAGATGAAGTTGATGGGTTACACCTTCACTGTCTGTACATTTTGACCTTGGCCACAGTACACTAAAATGGAAGTTCACAAACACCACAATGACCTAGAGGCTCCTCACATAGAAACTTACAGATCTGGTATACTGTTTTCTAGAAACCCTTCCAAATTATAAAGTAATTCTAATAATCCATGTTTATCATAATTTTCCTACCAAAAACCAATCCTGAGTATGAACTATTAGTTTCTTAAGGAGTAGATCTTCCCAGACCCCCAAACAAAAAAAAAATAAAGATCAGCTTTAGAACTAAAATGCTTAAGTTTTATAAAGAGCCCTGCCTTACCTGAGATAAGGCTGTGTGTCCCATCTTACTATATGTGAGAATGACTATGAAACAAGTACGTCAGATAATATTTCTTTAAAGTTATGTTAAAAACATAAAAAATGTCAAGATTCCTAGGATCTCAAACAGGGGATATAATGTAATACTCAGCCAAAAAATTTAGGGTAGCTATTACACGAACTAAGTATTTTTACTTTTGTGAATTTTAGTTGAAATTTTCTTATAAGTTATCTAAAGATTCCCTGTTAGTGTTTTACAAATGTGTTGCTTTAAGAACACAACATGGGTTTATTCAAGATAATAAGTCATCACCTACAATACAGACAGAATAATACAGATCCCAATTAATAAAAAGATAATTATAAAGTTATAGACATTAAAGTCCAGTACTCTTAATATAAGGCTGTTAAAATTAATTTGCTGGATGTTTAAGATTAGGATTTAAAATTAAAGTTAAATGAAAAGGGCCAAGAAAACCAATATTTGGCTCTTACCCTCTGAGTCAATCTGAATCCAGGGAACAGGGGACTTCTCTAAAGAGCTTTGCAACTCTGAGCCACATAACCTCCTGATCAGGGAGATTAATGAGACCACTGGAGAACAGAAAGCCAATCAGTGCATTTGTTATGAAGAGGACAGTCATCAGAGAAAGGAGATATCCCTGATGCTTCTGAGGGAAGATAAATGGTCAAGCAAGACCTGGACCCACCTAGCGCAAATGGCACTAGCAGAATTGAAAATGTGCTCTCATTTTTCCAGAATTGACTCCCATAAAGCTCAGCTGACTGTTAACAATAGATAGAAACAAAAGTCCGTTTGACTGCTTCATCTTAAACACTTTGGAAAGACAGTTAAGACGAAAATTCAGCCATTCCTGGGCATTTTAAATAATAATAATAATAATAATAATAATAATAATAATAATAATAATAATATTTTAAGGTATGCACTTTATTTTAGCCTCCCAAAATAAGTAAGACTGGAGGCTACAAAGAAGGATTCTCAGACAGGAATGCCTGATACTTATAAAAAGAGACTATCAAGAAGAGCTGCCAGAGGCAGAAATTTTTAATTTAAGGCCTGCAGATATTCCTAACCAACACAGGTAGGCTTGGTGTTTGCTAGTACGATTATCCAGCCCTGAGTAACAGAATTAAAGGTTTCTCTATTAGACGCAGAGGTCATACTAGAAAAAGGATTTTACAAGATCAGATGACATTACATTGTTAAACTGTATCTTATGGGGAAGGACAACTGTAACACTAAAAGTTAAATATTAATTTGATAGTCCTGATAACTGGGGATATTAAAGACTGGTGAGGGAACTTCTATACACTAACATGTTCCGGCTGCTGCAACATTTATTCAGTACTCATGGTTTTTGTTTCTCTCATAGAAGAACCCATCCCCAGATGACTTTACAACCTGTTCTTCCCCAACCAGACTTCAATCCGAAATGACTTCTAAAAGGCAACTCATGTCCCCCAACTGACTTATAAAAGGCAACTCATGTCCCTCACGCCATGCTCACTCACTTCACCCTGTCTCAGGTCAGAAGAAGAAATAATGATTGACGCCACTCTTCTTACAACAATGGAGAGAAAGATAAGTAGACTATCAATATAAGTAATTAATTAAGTCTGGTAAAATCAGGGAGATCGGTTTTGGGTAAGTTCTAAAAATTTGGAGAATCTTACCTGAGGGATTAAAATTTCCTCAGTGCTCTTCCCCTAATCTATTAAAGATTTGAAAGGGACACAGAGAAAAGGGGGAAATGATAGACCCAACCTGATCTTTTATTAAAATTGAGAGCCATCTTGCCACAAAGCCATGAAAAGGTAATTTTGGCTTTACCATAAATTACTGCAAATTCTGAACCTGCTTGAAATGCCTGCCCGTGCCTTGAACTCACGCATGCCCGGCTCTCTGACCAGATAGCAGCCCTCTCTGAAACTTTAGTGACACATCATAAATATTTGCCTTCTCTGGCCAGACAACATCCCTCTCTGAGGCTCTAATGGTCCTCTGAATTCTGATGTAGGGACAGCAAAAAAAAAACTAAACTACCATTAGTGTGATGCTTGTCAGAGTTCTGTTATCTGTAACACCCCTTTTGTGTAACTTTCTGGGCTATAAAGCTGGGCTGTAGGAAAGCTGGGGTTGCTGTCTTGTTCCGGCTGTTTTGGGAGGGGAGGCAGCATGAAAGGTAGAAATAATAAGATTAATTTAATATGATTTTAATTAGAGTCAGTGGTCTTTTCTTGTGTCGTGGTCTAACAATTCACACTCCAAAAACATGGAGCTCTGACGGCCTAAAGACTTCTTGAGGAACTTCCTCTGAGGTTGGGCACTTGAAATATATGTTGTTGTAAGGAGCTTTAGCTTCCTTTCTAGTGAGACCATCAAAGATGGGTTTGAATCTATGTGACCTGGAGGACATGGTTTCTTGTATTCTAATGAACATAAGGCAGCAGTGCTGAATTTTCTCTTTGTAGGTAAACTGTGGCCACTGGGTGCTAAGTGTCTCCCCGTGTGGACTGTGAAGCCATTTTTTCATCCTCCACTTTTCGTGGTGTTTCGTGCTGCTGCACTGGGAGTTTGGTATTTGCTTCATGAAATACAAAGTGTTCAACTGGGACCCAGTTTTGGAGGGAGTTCTGTCACTTGTGGTGGGTCAGGGTCTGCAGGAGAATGCAACAACCAGGTTATATCTCACAGAGCTTGCCCCCTTGTACATAGAAATCTGACTCTGAACTTTGCCCTGGAACCTCTCCATGTAACAAGATGCCTTTACATAGAAGGTTCTGCTGGATGCACAATGTCAGTCACAAGCCATTTGGAAGGCAATGGCAAATCCTCATGGCCACACCACAGATGTATTATCACACACCTGCCCACCACTGCAATAGGCCCACTACTCAGCAGGCTCCAACTTACTGGCATCTTTGTTCACACCATTTTCATGAAACTCGGTCAATCATGGCATTCTCTTGTACACTAATGATCAGCAACAAGACATCCAAAGGTTCTCTAGTGCCACCTGATTATTGGAATTTCAAAAATTTTATTGTATTTATCTAGCCATTTTTCATGGATGAAGTTGGAGACACTGTGGGTTTCAGTTCATTCAGGAACCATTAAATGGTGAGGAAGCTCATTTCAATGAAAGCTCTGGAGAACTCTCACAGGCAAGTCTTCCCATAGAGTCTTCAAAAGGTCGCATGAAGCCAGGCCCATTGAGGTCTTCAATGTGACGTCCAAGGGTGTTCTGATTCTCAACTATGGCTGCCAAATCTTTCAGAATAAAATCATGTGATATCCTAGCTGAGATTCCAAGGCTCTGTGGAAAGCCACCCTGTCCTTGATCTCAGTTTCCAAGGGCGAATCCCATGCGTGGCCTCCTAAAATCTGAACACAGTTCATGGCAATATTTCTCTGAGATCAGTTCCAGAACTCAGACTTTAAGGGGAATCACACCAGAGTTCAAGCCCAGGTAGACCCAGTCATCACTTCCAACCGCCACACAAATGACCACAATTAAAACCAAAGCACTCCCACAAGGCCCTCATCTTCTTCCATATAGACACTCATCATAACCTGTGGTTCGAGGTTTCCATGAGGGGATCAGTCCAAGACAGTGTACAAAATAACCTCCCTTGCCCCTCATTTGCCTAAAGTCAGGGTTGCCTGGACACCCTTCCTGAGAACCAGGAGTGATCAAATAGGCCTGCCATAAATACTGCTCTGCTTCCGAATTTGAGGCCTCCTGACTCTCGGGTGTATATTCTTTATGTGAATTGGAATCATGAGAAAACCCAAGCACCTATGGGCTATCTTCTGCAGGGTTTGAAGAACTCATTTGACACAAAGGATCCCTATTTTCAATTGATGGAGGTCAGGAACCTTACAGAGGAAGGCGAGAGACTTCGTCCACAATGACTGCTTTTTTGGCCATTTTGGTTTTGGAAGCACACATGTAATCTTTCTTTAGATCCATCAGGTTCTGAGAATCTATGCAACAGCCTCACACATTGCCACGAGTCTGATGCAGACACATCCCTTTCCAAAGCAATTAAGCAAAGAGCTACAGGTGATGCCCATTTATTTCCATTGAAAACCATTTTTTCAGGCTTCACAAAGGGGTGGACTGAGACAAAGACGTTTCTGACATTCAGGGCAACAGAACAATAGGTAAGCAAATGGCCCAAAGCAGGGTTTCTCGAATGATATCTGAGTTTTCTGAGATGATCCCATTCCCTTCAGCTATCCAGTACGTGGCCATGTCACAGAGCCTGGAGGTGGTACATATTGTGGACACCAAACCATGAGCCTATTCTGGAGAGTGGCCCGAATTCAAGAAGAAAACAGGAACTTAGGAAGATAGTAGTTGTTGCCCATCTATAAGGCAAGCCACAGTCCATATATAAATTGGGCAGGATGAATGCTGTGAAGCTTTCTACAAGACAGGAAACATCCATTGATGCATTCTTTTTTCTAATATCTACAACCACAGACACAGTGGGATAAACAGACATAAAAACACTCGCCTTATCAAAAGACTTACTAGAAACGATCCAATCCAAACCAAACAAAGCGACTTTCCTACCTATTCCCAGATCATGAGAAAAAACCACAGACTCACACGCACACCCACAAAGTCACTGCCTTCCCCCAAGTAGGTCTGTAACTATCCGGAGTGTCCTCTGACTGATGGGCCATACTATGTTCCCCCAAAATGGGCTATCCTATCTCAGATCTGGTCTCCTTGCCAACAATGTGAAGTTGTCAGGTGCCAGTGGTGAGCCACTACCTGCTTTCTCAGGAAAGGCCCCTCTTCAGAGCTCTCTTGGCATTTGGCCATCTTCACATCAGTAGTTACCAAGAAAGACTGACTCTGTCCTTGGTAAATCCAATCATGTGAGACCACTGGGACTGGGACTGGGACTGCCTCTGGGTGCCTGGCTTTTCGGATCCCAAGTTCAGAGAGTTCCATCACCAAGAAAGTGATGTAGGTCACTTACTTCTGGAACTGAATGAGGTCACTGCCTAGGCAATTACTTTTTCCTAACATTTGCTTCCAAGTGTCCCAATAGATGGAGGCTGCCCCTACTTCCTGTGACACTTTCACAAGTTAGAATGGTATATCAAACATAGCACCCGGAAGCAGCTCTCCACACAGGCCTGGTTTGGTCCATCTTCTCTACATTAAGAAGAGAGAGATTGCTTCAGACACACCCATTCATCCTGACCAGGTTGTTTGTCGTGGAAGATGACTTTTGCTCTCTCAGGTCCTTCATAGCTTCCTCTATCTTCCCCAGGGTTCATTTCTGCATGGACCTTTGAGGTTCTCAGCAGGTGGAAGGTCTCTTATGTTCCTGTATTGTAAGACCAACTCTGTCCCTGCTCTTCTGTAAAGTTAGATGGAGGGCAAAGAGTATGGTTAGGGTTAATAACATGTTTGATTTGGGTTAGGAATCATTCTGCTGGATGAATAATGGTATTGGGAACCTGCGATATTTGTAAGTATATATAGAGGTGAAATATATGTATGAAAACAGAAATCTAGGTAAGATTTGAAGCCCAGAAGGGCATTGGATCCTTGATTGGGATACTTAGCTTTGAATTATGTTCTGCACATGTGTCTCAGATAAATCTATACACAATGGTATAGGACCTTGTACTTGGATGATTGAATGTCGAAGAGAACATCCAGTCTAAAAAGGATAGTTGGTAGGATTAGGAAGATAGTTGGTAGAATTAGAAAAAAAGAGTGAGTATAGGATTTGAAAAAAAAGTTCTTTAGCAATAGGGTTTCAGGTAGAGAGAAAATGTAAATGTCAGCACATGTGAAGAGTTGGTCACAATGATGAATTGGGGAAAATATGTAGGAAAGCAGATATCAATAGAGACATAGGAAATCAGGCAAATGATAAAGTGATTGATTGGATTAGACATTTTCAGCAGGCTTGAAGTTGAATATGTAATCTTAGGAAGAAACACATATGTAGTCACCAATAGGATTGACATTTGAGAGCATTAGCCAACCTGGACACGGGTGATTTTTATAATCCATACTCATATTCCATTTAGGCTTTGGTACAATCGTAAGTGTGACTTTGCATTTTCTTGCCAGAATATTACTGTGATAAAATGTATATGTAGATCAGGTGACATGAGTATTTCTTGCACCATTTCTGGGAGCAATATTTTGAAGAGGTATAAATTAGTATTGGGGGCACAAATAGGTGTACCATGTGTGTATGAATATAGAGAGAATGATTGAATAGACCATACTGTGAATTAATAATATAACTTGTTCCAACTTTACAAATTGGAATAAATTTATATCTCAAAATACATAGCAAATCTTATATTGATATACATACATTCATTCCAACCAGTTATACATCTAATGGTAATATTAGGGTTGTAGTTTATCATAAATTCTGTGTGAGTTTTGCTTCAAAATTGATTATGGAAATCGAAAATAATGTATTTGGAAAGAAGTCTCATGAAATGAGCAGTCAAAAACAAGTAGGAATATATGTGTTCTGAAGCAGGAAGTGATTGAATGTGTTACAAATGTCTTTAAATTTGTGAACTTGTGGATGAAATGTACATTTTATGATGTACAAAAACTGAAGAAATAGAAATGTACCAGTGTTGAATAAAATTGAACGTCAAAATACACATCATGTCCCATAGGAATCTAGTAGCATTGATGTTAAAGTGGGTCAGTTACTGTAGAAATATAAGGATTTGTTTGCACCATTCACTGAAGTATGTTTTCAGTACTAGAAAACAAATATGTATTTCAGGTGGATGAATGTTTCTGAAAATAATCTTATGAAAAGTTGATTATAAAACCACATACATGAACATTAGTGAATTTAGGGAGTGTATAATAAGACACATGTATTTCATATTTTGAAAAATCTAGAGTGTATATATATATACACACACACAAATACATTGGAAAGTAGAAAATATATGCCAATCAAAATTCATCATGAAATATATATCATCCACAGATCCAAAAATATTAATTTTACTGAACATGGATTTATGTATAATGTTGCTCAACTAAAAAGCTCACTCATAGTTTGAATTTTCAGTTCCAAAAGCATTTAGGAGGAGTGATTTCTTCTCATACTTTGTATCTGCCAAGTTAGCCACCTCACAAAAATGTACATGTATTCCAGGTAGGATTTTGTATGTGCATATAAAAATACATGTGCTGAATTGGCTACAGAAAATGGGAGACAGGAATTCACATGTGTGTTAACTTTAAAAACACATGGAGAACAATTTCAAGAAAAAAATTGACAAGATTTATAACTCCTACCCTATATCATGGAAAAGGCAAGACCAACTATTCACCATGCCTCCTCTGAACTGCTTGTATTTCTATTCTGTTTGGGTTATTTTTCTCCATCATATTAGTATTAGTAGTCAGAGTCTAGTAGGGTATGGGTTAGTGTCAGAGTTTCAGTATTTCGAATGAAAAATTGCAAAATGTATCCAATGTGTATGTAAATATGTGCTACACAAAAATCTTCCCACTCTTATCCAGAACAATGTCTTGACAATACCTTCGCCCCAAGTAAGAAACAATTAGAGGAAAAGAGTTAGAAATTCCGTGAATACATATCTGGAATGGAAAACAATCAGGAGTTCACAATCTTGGAAGTGGTAGAGGAGTTTTCAAAAGTAAGGAACAGGGTAAACACTCCACAAAAATGGAATTCTGCTGGCCTAGAGACTTCTTGGGAAACTCTCTGTGAGGTTGGGCACTTGAAATATATGTTGTTGTCAGGAGCTTTAGCTTTCTTTATAGTGAGACCATAAAAGCTGGGTCTGCATCTATGTGACCTGGTGGACATTGTTTCTTTTTTTCCCAATGAACATGAGGCAGCATTGCTGAATTCTCCCTTTGTAGGTAAACTGTGGCCCCTGGGGGCTAAATGTCTCCCCATGTGGACTGTGAAGCCATATGGTCATCCTCTATTTTCGTGGTGTTTTTTGCTGCTTCACTGGAAGTTTGGTACTTGCTTCACGAAATACAAGGAGTTTAAATGGAACCCAGTACGGGAGGGAGTTCTGTCACGTGTGGTGAGTCAGGGTCTGCTGGAGAATACAAGAACCAGGCTTCTATCCCACATAGCTTGCCCCCTTGACTATAGCAACCTGATTTTGAACAGCGTCCTGAATCCTCTCCATATAACAAGATGCCTTTACATATAAGGGTCTGCTGGTTTGACCATGTCAGTGACAAGCCATTTGGAAGCCAATGGCAGATCCACATGGCCCCACCACAGATGTTTTATCACACACCTGCCCACCATTGCTCTAGGCCCACTACTCAGCAGGATCCAACTTTCTGGCATCTCTGTTAAACACCATTTTAATGAAAACCAATCAATCAAGGCACTGTCTGGTATACTCATTGTTGGAAAAAGTATAAACGGCAGCCATACCCCAGAGAAAAACCCCAACATGGCGCCTAAGGACTTCTTCTTCCTACCTTCTTCTTTTCTGAAGTGGCGCGAAAAGTTCCCGCCGGGTGAACTCTCCCACTGGTGCCAATTTCAAATCTCGCTGGCGGGGAACCTTAGCCCCAATGAGAACTAACTCCTGGGCTCCGGAGCTGATATCTGAAAGAACTTGCCAATAAACGGGTTGCCTGCCATTTATCTAAGTCCTTTCATCTCCTCCTTAGTTCTATATAAGCACACAGCTTTTTGCAATAAAATTGGAATTCTCCCGGCTAAGTGCCTTTGAGTGGGGAGTTCTTTCATTTTGGTGCCCCGTTTGAGGATACGGGTGAGCTCTTTCCAACAAGAGCCCCGTCCCCCGTTCCGCCCAGCCACTCCGTCCTGGTCCGCTCTTTTCAGACGCCAGCTTCCTGCACTCACCACTGATCTGATGTATGTAAGCTTCCCCTGACCCCGGCTCGCCAACTTCCTTCGGGCTACCGCTAGTTTTGTGACCCTGATCGTCCAGCACACTCTAGACACCCGGTAGGGGAGAGGGAATTCCTCCCATCAAGACCTTTACTGGTCACAGTGGACCCTCTAGTGATCCGTTTCCCTTTGGGGGATGAGGGTTCTGAGTTTACACTAGAGGCTCTGTGGTTTTTCCTCCTTTGCTGCCACTGCTGCTGCCGGCTAGATTTGCTGTTTCCTGCAGGGCTGCTGTGTCTGGCTGAAGCTGCCTCTCTGCTCAGGGAAAACTGAACTCCCGTCCTAGAACTGCATTCTGCTGGAGCTGGAGTTCTGTTTTCATTACTGACTTCTTCAGCTGCGTTCGAAAACTTTCCTGACGTCAGGTTGCCCATGGCTCCAAACCCATTGGGTCTTCCAGATCGCACTTCACTGGTGACGACCAGGTAGTACCCTCTGTATTTCCTCGCGACAGCTGGTCATTTTGGGGACACCCACGTGACCCCCATTCGCCCTGAATTTCCTGGAAGCCGTTCCAGCTCGGGTTTTCTCTTTGTCTCTCTCGCTTACTCTTATTCTCTCTCTCTCTCTCTCTCTCTCTCTCTCTCTCTCTTCCATCTCTCCCTGTGACAATGGGCACCTCTTCATCTGTACCTGAAGCCTCACCTCTCAAATGTTTAATAAAAAATCTGGCCACACTCTCCCTCACACCAGACATCAAGCCCAAACTTTTAATTAAATTCTGTACCCAAGATTGGCCTCCATATCCACTGGATAATGGCAATCATTCGCCTCCAGAAGGCTCCTTAGATCCAAACCTCCCCTGGGACCTTTTTAACTACTGCCAGCGTCTGGAAAAGTGGAGGGAGATTCCCTGCATTGAAGGTATTAGCCTTCCCACACAGCACCTTGTCTCTGCTCCTCCTGCCCTCCCCGTCAGGTCCTCCTTGCTTGCAATCCCCTCTCTTTCCCTACTTCTACTTCTGACTTCACAGATTCTTCCTCATTCAACCCAGCAGATGAACCCCCACCTTCTCCCCAGCCCCATCTGCCCCTTCTCTTCTGCAATACCCTCCTCATCCTCTGCCTGATTCCATGGATCCTCAGCCTTCCATTTTATCCCCCTCCCCTCCGTCCTCTTCTGCCTGCTCCACTTCCTCCTCTTCCAAAGAGACACTCCCTTCCCCTCCCTCTCCTTACTGTCCTCCGCCTGCCTCTCTCAGTCCTCCTTTTACCAGGTCTAAAGGACTCCTTCCCACCCCTAAGACAATCGCACCCCTTCGTGAGGTAGCTGGTCCCGAGGGTGTCATCAGAGTCCACGTGCCCTTCTCCAGGTCAGACATTACTCAGCTAGAGAGCAAGTTAGGCTCAATCACCACTAAACCCACCACTTACATTCGGGAGTTTCAATGGGTCCTGCAAGCATATAGCCTCACTCATCATGCCATATACATGCTCTTGGCCAATACACTTCTCCCCGAGGAAAGGCAATGGGTCTGGGAGCTAGCCCAAGCCCATGCTGATGAAAATCATAGGACCAATCCTGACCACCCCACGGGCTCTCATGCTGTCCCAGAGCAGGAACCCTATGGGATTACAACACCCCTGAAGGCTTACAGACTCATGACCTTTTTACATCCTGCCTCTTGGCGGGCCTGAAAAAGGCGACCCACAATGCTGTTAACTTTAAAAAGGTGCAGGAGGTCATTCAAAGGAAGGAGGAAACACCTTCAGAATTCCTGGATAGACTAACCAAGGCCCTTCAACACTGCACATAACTCGACCCAGAAACCCCTGATGGCCGTCATCTCTTAATGACATATGTTCTGGCCCAAAAATACTCTGACATTAAAGCCAAGCTTAAAAAGCTTGAACAGGGCCCTGCTACTCCTCAGACCGAAATCCTCGCTGTCTCTTTAAAGGTTTTTCATGGTAGAGAGGATGAAAGTGAATGTCATAGGAAGAGAGCTGAAAATGCCAAATTCCAAATGTTGGCCCAGGTCATTCAGAGAAGGCCATCACCACGCCGTCCCAATGTGACACCCCCTGGAGCTTGCTTCAAATGTGGTAAGGATTGTCCTTCGCCAAGAACACCCTACAACCCCTGCCCAACATGCCATCAAAGGAGACACTGGGGGGAAGACTGCCCAACAACCCGGAAGGGAGGTTGGTCAGCCACCCGGCAACCCCAGCCTCTCCTGGGCTTGGCAGAGGAGGAATGATGGAGCCCTGGGCCTTCCCTCCAGATTATTACCATCAAGAATCAAGAACCTAGGGTCACCTTCCTGGTGGATGGACGCTTCATTACCTTCCTTTTGGATACTGGTGCCACTTTTTCGGTCTTGAGGGAGTATTGGGGTTCTACCACACCCTCAAAAACTCCTATTGTCGTGGTAGGAGGTAAACATATTTTCCCTCAAAATCCCTTTTGTCCTTCACTCACTCCTTTCTCGTTATGAGCCATTGCCCCATTCCCCTTCTGGAAAGGGACATACTCTCACTATTAAAAGTCACCATTCACATATCACCCCACACCTCTCCTACCTCTCATTTCCTCATGATGTTCCTAGGGGCAGATACACCTCCTCCATGCACTCTCCCACGACTATCTAAACCAGTTAACCCTGAGTTTTGGGACACAACTACACCCTTTATGGCTAAATGCAGTCCTATTCATATTGTCTTACTGGAGCCTTCAAGATATATTAGTCAACCATGATATCCACTCACAACCACAGCCTTCCTCGGATTAGAAGCCATCATCCAGGATTTATAATTAAAGGGGTATCTTAGGCCTACACACTCTCTTTTCAACACCCCCATTCTGGCAGTTAAGAAACCTAACGTGTCCTACAGGCTGGTTCTAGACCTTCCCCTTGTCTACTCCTCTGTGGTCCCCATCCACCCGCTAGTGTCCAACCCTTACACCCTCCTCTCTCAGATCCCTGCCACTACTACCCACTTCTTGGTTCTAAATTTGAAACATGCATTCTTTTCTATTCCCTTGTTCTCAGAATCTCAGGATATCTTTGCTTTTACTTGCACTGACTCTCACACCCGCCATTCTCATCAGCTTACCTGGACTGTCCTCCCACAGGGATTCAGGGATAGCACCCATCTCTTTGGCCAAGTTCTTGCCCAGGACCTCACATCCTTTCACCCGACCTGTCCTGACTCTACTCTCCTTCAATATGTCGATGATCTTCTTCTATGTAGTCCCTCTGGGAACACTCTCAATCCCACACTGCACAGCTTCTTAATTTCCTAGCAGACAAGGGAAATAGGAAGTCTCCCCACAAGGCCCAGGTTTCCCAGTCTTCTGTCACCTTTCTTGGTTTTTGCCTTACACCCAGAAAAAAGGAAATAACACTGGATAGGAGGCAACTCCTCTCTGATCTTCCAGTGCCCCATACAAAAGCCAAAATACTATTATTCCTAGGACTAGCAGGTTATTTTAGGGCCTGGATCCCAAATTATTCTCTTCTATACAAATCCTGTATGAACTAGCAAAGGGACCCCCTAGTGAATCTCTTGCCTCCTCCCCAAACTACCACTTGCGCAGGCTTCAGCAACTTGTCTTAAAGGCACTTGCCCTTCACCTTCCTGATCTTTCAAGACCATTTCATGTATATGTCCATGAAAAAGGGAGGCAAGAACTTGGGGTCTTAGGTCAAAACTATGGGCCTACATTTGCACCTGTGGCATATTTGTCCAAGCAAATTGACCCTACCATCCGTGAGTGGGCCCCTTGCTTAAGAGCTCTGGCTGCTGGACAAATTTTACACAAAGAAGCCTCTAAGCTTACTTTTGGGGCCCCTTTAACTATCCACTCCCCACATCACTTGAAGGATCTTTTAGCTTATAAGGGCTTTCAAACCCTTCCTCCATCCAGAGTTCTGTCACTCCTCACTTCCTTTCTGGAAAACCCTAACATTACTTTCCTCCTCTGCTCTGCACAGAACCCTGCCTCACTGCTCTCAATGACTCCCACGTCTAACACACCAACTCATAATTGGTTGGAAACCTTAGATGATTTCCTCCCCTGTCATTCTTCCATTTCTGAGAGACTACTAGCCAAGCCTGACCTTATCTGGTTTACTGATGGCAGTTCCTTTAGGCAGAATTGCACTCATTACTTTGGATACACTGTAGTTTCAGCCACTGAGATTATAGAGGCCAAAGCTCTGCCTTCAGGAACTACCAACCAGCAGTCTGAACTTATAGTAGCCACTCGTGCCTGCCTTCTAGCACAAGGAAAATCCCTAACCCTTTATACTGATTCAAAATATGTCTTCCATATCTTATCCCATGCTGCAATATGAAAGGAGCGAGGCCTACTTACCACCAAAGGTAATGTGATCACTAATTCGGCTCTTATAACCAATCTGATAAAGGCCTCCCACTTACCCACCCAGGTGGGAGTTGTCCATTGTAGGTCTAATTAGAAGGACGTCTCTCTTATCACTGAGGGCAATGCCAAAGCTGACCAGGCGGAACAAATGGCTGCTACCACTTCCAATGATGGACCCCGTGGGGGACATATAATGGCCACTTTAGACAGCTCATCTGAAGCCCCTACTTCTTCCAGTAAGAACAAGGATCTCTTCAAGTTCCTTCATACTCTATTCCTTTCCAATTCTCAGTCTTTGACCCTCTTTTTACAGAGCTTCTTCTCGCTCACCCTCTCTGACAAAGCCATGCTACAGAATATAGCCTCTAATTGTCAGATCTGTCAGTGGACCAACACTTATACTCCTTTAAGGCCCAAACCTTTTCCTTCCCACCAAGCCCGGGGACACATTCCCACTGCTGACTGGCAGGTAGACTTCACCAACATGCTCACAGTATGGCGCACTAAATACCTCCTTGTCTTTGTGGACACTTTCTCTGGTTGGATTGAGGCATTTCCCACTTCCAATAAAACGGCTTCCACTGTAGCTTTAATCTTACTGACAGACATCATCCCCAGGTTTGGTATGCCCACTTCTCTACAATATGACAATGGCCCTGAGTTTATTTCTAGAATCACACAAAAGGTCTCTCAAGCCCTCTCCTTCAAGTGGCATTTCCACTGTCCATATTATCCACAAGCTTCAGGGAAAGTGGAAAGGGTAAATTGTACTCTAAAGGAAGTCCTTACCAAAATGACAATGGAATTAAACTTAGACTGGGTCAAACTCCTTCCCTTGGATTTGCTTCGAATCAGAGCTCTCCCTAAAAACCATCTTTACTGTCTCCCTTTGAGATAATATATGGAAGACCTCTTATACCCCCTGGGTTGGTCATTTCACAAGGACCTCTCACCCGAGATTTGTCTTTGCCTCTTTTGTATCATCTCCGCTCGGAACTCTGGAAATATCAGGACTGGCTTCATCCGGACCCAGTGTCCTCTCCAAACACTTCTCCCTTAACACCTGGGAGTCTAGTATATTATAATACCCCAGAGGAGAAAGGGACTCTTGCCCCAAAATGGGAAGGCCCCTATCCTGTCATTCTCTGTACCCCCACTGCCGCCAAACTCTCCTTACCAGACAACCATCTAACTCCCTGGATTCACATTTCTAGGTTGAAGCCATATCACCAGGAGGCCCCACCTGCTGACGACAGGACCAACCCAGAGGAACTCCAAGAATCACCTCCTGAACCTCCCATTAACTCCTGCTCTCCACACTCATCTCACCCATTTAAGTTGCGGCTCACACGGTGTTCCATGCAGCCCAATTCCTCTTAAAAAAGTCACAATGGGCTCTCTCAACACCCTAATCTTCTGTAACTGCTTGTTTTTTGTGCTCTGCTTATTTTCTGTGCCCTATCGGGACTGGTCTTTACCCTCCTCTCCTACCATGTATTTATTCACTCTTCAGGAACGATACTCAGAACATGGCATGTAGAAGGTCCGTGCAGTGGATGCAACTACTTGCTTCATCCACAACTGCACCTCTATTTCCCTAAAATTGTCACCTTCAAGGACCTTCGTCCCTGGTAGCTGGAACTGGCTTTTCATTTGCTTCCTTTTAGATCAAACAAAAGACTATTGTCATTGGTGGCCTGAGATATATAATGGGTGCCCCTATTGGTCATGCAGGTTCCATGATGAACATGGTAGCTATTCTTACCACTCACTTTGTTACCCTAAAGTGTGGACTTCTAGTTACCTAAAGTGGGATAAAGTCTCTTTATCTGATAACAATGGATGGTATACTTTAGATATACCTGACCCCAAGGCCAAACGTTGGGACTATGTTGAGTTTGCTGTCTATGCTCGGACAACCTCAGCCAGACCCACAGGGTGGATGACAGTTGGCCGCACCCTGATTATGCCACCTAAGGCAACCATCCAGGTAGTTGAACACATTAAGGAGTCAGAATCAAAACTTTTAGATCTTATCCATAGCTCATCCACAAAGGATTCAGACCCTTCAACCCCCTCAGGTCCCCCTGACACATGGCTCAATTTGTTACACCAATCTCTTCGATTATTAAACTCCACCCCTCTTTTTGTGCCTCCTTCTCAGTGCTTTCTCTGTGCTTCACTTAGTCCCATTAGCGGCAGGAAATATTTCAGCAAAAACCTACAATTTCTCTAAGAAAGGACAACCCCTACATGTGACACGTATCCCACTGTGGGAAAGTTATTTCACCAATACTTTATTTGCTTTCATCTGTTTCCACCTGCCAATAATGAATCCTTTACCCATTTGTTCCTTGAGCTTAAGCACCCAATCGAGCCCTGCATTTATGCAACCTGGACATTTCCTCTGGTGTAATGGGTCTTTAAGTACCTCAACGATCAATGTCTCTGGCACCTGTTTCTTGGTTACTGTAGTTCCTCAGCTGTCTTTGTATACTCCCACCGAATTCCGACAGTTGGCCCTACCTTCCTGAACCCGTAGGGCAGTCTTTCTGCCGGTTCTAGTAGGCCTCACTTTAACAACCTCAGTGGCGGGTCTCGGATTCTCTGGTGGAGCTATAGGTCATGCTCTATGGGCATTCAAAGACCTGCAACAAAAACTGCAGGAAGCACTCGATACCACTGCTGAGTCTCTGGGCTCCTTGCAGCGCCAGGTTACTTCATTGGCACAAGTGGCTTTACAGAACCAAAGGGCAATTGATCTTCTCACTGCAGAAAAAGTGGGTACATGCCTATTCCTCAGAGAGGAATGTTGCTCTTATGTTAATGAATCTGGGCTGATAGAAAAAAATGTTGTTAAATTGCAGAAATTATTGACCAAATTGCTCAAACCTAGCTCCTCCAATCCCATAACAGGGTTCTTCCAATCCTATCTTGCCATGTACTTACTACCTATCTTGGGGCCCCTTATTGGGATGCTCCCTTTTTTTGCTCTCTTGCCATGCATAATGAAGTTCCTTCAAACCCAACTGCAAAAAATTTCTAATCAAAATTTCAACCAGCTTTTGCTTAGGCACTACCATCCTCTGATGACCGATGAACCCCTAACATCTCCAAGAGAACAGTTCACTCAGTGATGAAGCTCACTACCAGGCACGATGGAATGCAACGTACATCAGACAGCAGGAGGCAACGAGCTTGGAGAACCTCTCAAGCTGCCATCCTGGATTCATGAGTCTTTATGACCTTCTAAGCTTCCTCATGGCCCTTGGCCTCTTCTATGTCAGTCCCCCAACATGGAACTTCTGCCAAAAATTGACCTTTGCTTTAATTTTTATCTTCATTCTGTTTTTATTCGCTCTGATCTTCTTCAAGTGCTGGTGACGCCATGACCAGGCAACGCTTCCAGTATTTCCTAGAGTCTCTGTTACAGGACCAGTAGCTGATACCAACAATCTCCTCCATCCAGGACTGGTTTCATGCCATCGACAACTTGTGGCATCAGGGAACTTTCATAGACTTTACCCCTACTGAAGTAGCTATTTATACCACTGGCTTTTATTTCTGGCTGCCATGATGTCCCCAGACCTGGCCCCCGAGCATTTGTCCACTTCCCTTTCTAGGCCCCACAGCACCCCCACACAGCAGGCAGCAGCCAGAAATGACAAACAATGCCCCACTTTCTAAGAAAACAAAAAGGGAGGAATGTTAGGAAAAGTATAAATGGCAGCCATACCCCAGAGAAAAACCCCAACATGGCACCTAAGGACTTCTTCTTCGTACCTTCTTCTTTTCTGCAGTGGCGTTAAAAGTCCCTGCCCTTGTTAACTCTGCAGCCAGCGCCAATTTCAAATCTCACTGGTGGGGAACCTTAGCCCCAATGAGAATTAATTCCTGGGCTCCGGAGCTGATATCTGAAAAAACTTATTCTCAGAACATGAGACCAAATCACAAACCCACAACCACACCCACAAAGGCACCTCCTTCCCCCAAGTAGGTCTGTGACTATTCGGAGTGTTCTCTGACTGCTGGGCCATACTATGTTCCTCCGAAATGGCCTGTCTTGTCTCAGATCTGGTCTCCTTGGTCAACTCTGTGAAGTTGACAGGAACCAGTGGTGAGCCACTACCTTCTTTCTCAGGAAAGGCCCCTCTTCAGAGCTCTTCTGGCATTTGGACATCTTCAAATCAGTAGGTACCAAGAAAGACTGACCCTCTCCTTGGTAAATCCAAACAAGTGAGACAACTGGGACTGGGACTGGGACTGGCTCGGGGTGCCTGGCTTCCTGGATCCCAAGTTCAGAGAGTTCCAACACCAAGGAAGTGAGGTGAGGTCACTTCCTTCAGGAACTGAATGAGGTCACTGCCTTGGCAACCACTTTGTTTTAGCAGTTGCTTCTTATGGTCCCTTTAGATGGAGGCTGCCCCTACTTCCTGTGACCCTTTCATAAGTTAGAATGGGATATAATCCATAGGCTCTCAGGAACAGCTCTCCAAAAGGCCTGGTTTGGTCCGTCTCCTCTACATTAAGAAGACAGAGGCTGATTCAGACACCAAACTTCATCCTACCAGGTTGTTTTCCATGGAAGATGACTTTTGCTCTCTCAGGTCCTTCATAGCTGCCTACATCTTCTCCAGGAATCATTTCTGCACATACCTTTGAGGTTCTCATCAGGTGGAAGATCCCATACATTCCTGTATTGTAAGACCAACACAGTCATTGCTTTTCTGTAAAGTTAGATTGAGGGAACAGTGTATGGTTAGTGTTAATAACATTTTCAATTTTGATTAGGAACCATTCTGCTCGATGAACAATGGTATTGGGAACCTGTGATATTTATAAGAATATAGAGGTGAAATATATGAACGAAAAGAGAAATCTAAGTAAGATTTGAAGCCCAGAAGGTCATTGGGTTCTTGATTGGGATACTTAGCATTGAATTACGTTCTGCACAGATGTCTCAGATAAATCGATATACAATGGCATAGGACCTTGTACCTTGGATGATTGAATGTAGAAGAGAACATCCAGTCAAAAAGGGATAGTCGATAGGATTAGGAAGACAGTAGGTAGGTTTAGGAAGAAGAGTGAATATAGGATTTGGACCAAAGTTTTTTAGCAATAGGGTTTCGGTTAGAGAGTGAATGTTAGTGATAGCACATGTGAAGATTCAGTCACAATGATGAACTGGGGAAAATATGTAGGAAAGCAGATATCAATAGACACATTACAAAATCATTCAAAGTGTAAAGTGAGTGACAGCTTTAGACGTATTCAAAGGGTTGAGTTTGAATATATAATCTTTGGAAGAAACAAATATGTAGTCACCAATAGGATTTTCATTTGAGATCATTAGGCAACCTGGACATGGATGTTTTTAGTAATCCAGGATCACTTTCCATTTAGGTATGGTACAATCATAAGTGAGAACTTTGCTTTTTCTGTTCAGAATATTACTGTGATAAAATGTATATGTAGATCAGGTTACATGTATTTGTTCCACCATTTCTGGGAGCAATATTTTGAAGACGTATAAATTAGTATTGGGGGTACAAAGAGGTGTACCCTGTGTCTATGAATATAGAGATAATACATGAATAGACCATACTGTGAATAAATAATATAACTGGTTCCACTTTAAATAATGGATTGAATTGATATCTGTAACTAAGTAAGAAATCTTATATTGATATACAATCATTCTTTCCAACCACTTATACATTTAAAGGTAATATTAGGGTTATGGTTTATCATGACGGGTGTTTTGCTTCAAATATGATAAAGGAAATCGAAAATAATGTGTTTGGAAAGAAGTCTCATGAAAAGAGCAGTCAAGAAACATGGATGAATACATGGGTTCTGAAGCAGGAAGTGATTTGAAGTTAAACAAATGCGTATAAATTTGCTAAATTGTGGATGAAATATTTATATATCCTCTGATGTGCATAAACTGAAGAAATAGTAATGTTCCAGTGTTGAATAAAAATGAACGTCAAAATGCACATCATGTCCCATAGGAATCTAATCTACTTGCATTGATGTTAAACTCGTGTCAGTTACTGTAGAAATATTATGATTTGGCTTTTTTTTTTTGGTGTTATAATACAATTTATTTTAGTACTAGCATGCCACAGAATGTAGAGGAAGGAACAATGGATTATTATTATCATTGTGATAATTTAAGGTTTTATATCACATTAAGCTATAATATGGCATAATATATCTTATGAATTAGAGAAAAATTTTTTTTTAAAAAACCTATTATTTAAGGACCATATGCACTGACAATTTAAATGGCTTTCTCGAGATTTCAATTTCTATCAATTGTGTATTAATTGCCAAATATTTATTTTAGTACTTTTCATATTCATAATTGATATAAAGTCAATTGTTTAATTCTTCTTGTAAGTAGTTACTTATTACAGCAGGGACATTATTAATAATTCTAAATCTTTATAAGAAAAATGGTACAAAGTTATTTTCATGCAAAATTAAGAATAATTGCCTTCTCTGAATGTTTGATTGTTAATACATATAACAAAGAGCTTTTGATGAGTCTCTTCCGCAGTAAAACATAAAATGCAAAGATATAGTTGGGTATGTATGTCCAAATAAAGATAAGAAGAAATACACATTATTAGCTAGAAACAATTAAATAAAAGATGAAAAGAAAAATCCAATACATTGTACGAACTTGTCAGATGAGGTAGTATTCTGGAAGAATAGCCTAAGGCTAGACATGGTCCATGACAAAATATTAACTAAAAAAATGAAATATGAAAAATATAGGAAATGCTATGAATTTTTCATGAAGGTAGGTGAATTATCCTTTAATCTCATTTTATGTGCATTTTCAAAAGCCAAATTTCTGGTAAAATAAATTTGTGATAGTTACAACTACACAAAACAAAGTTTCTGCTTAGCAAAATGAATGCATCTCAACCCTTTTTTAGCTGATTTCTTCCCACTCAATTTTAAACCTTTATTTATTTATTTATTTTTATTGGTTGTTCAAAACATTACAAAGCTCATGATATATCATCTTTGATACATTTTTCTCATTTGGTTTATGAACTCCCATTTTTTCCCCAAATAAGAATTGCAGAAACACATTGCTTACACATTCACATTTTTACATAATGGCATATTAGTGACTGTTGTATTCTTCTACCTTTCCTATCCCCTACTATCCCCCCTCCCCTGCCCTCCCATCTTCCCTCTCTACCTCATGTGCTGTTGTTTAATTCTCTCCATTATTTCCGCCCCATTTCCCCTCACAACCTATTATGTGTAATTTTGTGTATCATTGAGGGTATTCTACCATTTCCATATGCTTTCTCTTCTCTCTCCCTTTTTCTCCCCCCACACGTCTTTGTATAATGTTAATCTTTTCCTCATGCTCTTCCTCCCTTTCTGTTCTTAGTTGCTCTCTTTATATCAAAGAAGACATTTGGCATTTGTTTTTTTAAGGATTGGCTAGCTTTGCTTAGCATATTCTGCTCTAATGCCATACATTTCACTGCAAATTCTATGATTTTGTAATTTTTTAGTGCTGCGTAATACTCCATTGTGTGTAGATTCCACATTTTTTTTTAATCCATTCATCTATTGAAGGGCATCTAAGTTGGTTCCACAGTCTAGCTGTTGTGAATTGTCCCGCTATGATCATTGATGTGGCAGTATCCCTAAGATCCTCAGGGAATAGTCCAAGAAGTGTGATAGCTTGGTCAAATGGTGGATCCATTCCCAGCTTTCCCAGGAATCTCCATACTGCTTTCCAAATTGGCTGCACCAATTTGCAGTCCCACCAGCAGTGTACAAGTGTCCCCTTTTCCCCACATCCTCGCCAACACTTACTGTTGTTTGACTTCCTAATGGCTGCCGATCTTACTGGAGTGAGATGGTATCCTAGGGTGGTTTTGATTTGCATTTCTCTGACTGCTAGAGATTGTGAGCATTTTTTCATGTACTTGTTGATTGATTGTATGTCCTCCTCTGTGAAGTGTCTGTTCAGGTCCTTGGCCCATTTGTTGATTGGGTTATTTGTTACCTTACTTTTTAATTTTTTGAGTTCTTTGTATATTTTGGATATTAGGGCTTTATCTGAAGTGAGAGGGGTAAAAATTTGTTCCCAGGATGTAGGTTCTCTATTTACCTCTCTTATTGTTTCTCTTGCTGAGAAAAAAAAAAAAAACTTTTAGTTTAAGTAAGTCCCATTAATTTATTCTTGTTATTAACTCTTGGGCTATGGGTGTCCTATTAAGGAATTTGGAGCCCGATCCCACAGTATGTAGATCGTAGCCAACTTTTTCTTGTATCAGATGCAGTGTCTCTGATTTGATATCTAGCTCCTTGATCCATCTTGAGTTAACTTCCTTGCTTGGCGAGAGAAAGGGATTCAGTGTCATTTTGTTGCATATCGATTTCCAATTTTTCTAGCACCATTTGTCCTTCGTATATTGCAGGTTTTTAGCCCCTTTTATCAAATATAAGAAAGTTGTAATTTTGTGGAATGGTTTCTGTGTCCTCTATTCTGTACCATTGGTCCACCTGCCTGTTTTGGTACCAGTACCATGCTGTTTTTGTTACTATTGCTTTGTAGTACAGTTTGAAGTCTGGTATCGCTATACCTCCAGATTCAAACATCCTGCTTAGAATTGCTGTTGCTATTCTGGGTCTTTTGTTTTTCCATATGAATTTCATGATTGCTTTATCTTTTCTACAAGAAACGTCGTTGGGATTTTGATTGGCATCAATTTAAACCTGTAGAGAATTTGGGTAATATCGCCATTTTGATGATGCTAGTTCTGCCTATCCATGAATTGTGTATATTTTTCCATATTCTAAGATCTTCTTCTATCTCTTTATGTTTCTGTAGTTTTCATTTATAAATCTTTCACCTCTTTTGTTAGGTTGATTCCCAACTATATAATTGTTTTTCCAATTATCTTATTTTCTTTGAGGATATTTTGAATGGAGTGGTTTTCCTCATTTCCATTTCAGAAGTTTTGCTGCTGATATACAGGAATGCCTTTGATTTATGCGTGTTGATTGTATATCTTGCCACTTTGCTGAATTTATTTATTAACTCTAGCAGTTCCTCTGTAGACCCTTTTGGGTCTGTTAAATATATTATCATGTCATCCGCAAATAGCGATAATTTAAGTTCTTCTTTTCCTAGTTTTATGCCTTTAATTTCTTTTGTCTGTCTAATTGCTATGCCTAGTATTTCAAGAACTGAATTAAATAGAAGTGGTGATAGAGGGCATCCCTCTTGTTCCAGATTTTAGAGGGAATGCCTTCAGCTTTTCTCAATTTAGGATGATGCCAGCCTGAGGTTTAGCATATATAGCTTTTACAATCTTGAGGTAAGTTCCTGTTATCCCTAGTTTTTCTAGTGTTTTCAACATAAAGGGATGCTGAACTTTGTCGAATGTTTTTTCTGAATCTATCGATACGATCATTTGGTTGTTGTCTTTAAGTCTATTGATGTGGTGAATAGCATTTATTGATTTCCGTATAATGAACCAGCCTTGCATCCCAGGGATGAATCCTACATGATCATGGTGCATAATTTTTTTGATATGCTTTTGTATTCGATTCACCAAGATTTTATTGAGAATTTTTGCATCCAAGTTTATTAGAGATATTGGTCTGTAGTTTTCTTTCTTTGAAGTGTCTTTGTCTGGTTTTTGGGATCAGGGTGATATTGGCCTCATAGAATGAATTTGGAAGAGTTCCTTATTTTTCTATTTCTTGAAATAGCTTGGAAAGTATTGGTATTAATTCCTTTTTGAAGGTTTTGTAGATCTCTGCTGTATACCCATTCGGTCCATGGCTTTTTTTGGTTGGTAGTATTTTGATGGCTTCTTCTATTTCTTCCTTTGTTATTGGTCTGTTTAAATTGTGTGTGTCTTCCTGACTCAATCTGGGCAGATCGCATGACTTAAGAATTTATTGATATCTTCACTATCATCTATTTTATTGGAACATAGGGTTTCCATATACTTTCTAATTATCTTCTTATTTCTGTAGTGTCTGTTGTGATATTGCCTTTTTCATCCCGTATGTTAGTAATTTGAGTTCTCTCTTTTCTTCTCTTCCTTAGCATGGCTAAGGGCCTGCTCTCTCTTTTCTTCTCTTCCTTAGCATGGCTAAGGGCCTGCAGATCTTATTTATTTTTTCAAAGAACCAACTTTTAGTTTTATCAATATTTTCAATTTTTTTTGTTTCAATTTCGTTGATTTCTGCTCTAATTTTAATTATTTCTTGTCTTCTACTACATTTGCTGTTGTTTTGCTCTTCCATTTCTAGGTTTTTGAGGCGTAGTGTGAGTTCATTTATTTGCTGATTTTTCTTTTTTTTTTGAGGAAAGAACTCCAAGAAATGAATTTCCCTCTTAAAACTGCTTTCATTGTGTCCCATAGATTCCAGTATGTTGTGTCTGTATTGTCATTTGTCTCTATGAATTTTTTTATCTCCTCCTTTATGTCTTCTGTAAACCATTGATCATTCAGTAGCATGTTGTTCATTTTCCATGTGATGTAGGATTTTTCCTTCCTTCTTTTATCATTGATTTCCAGATTCATTCCATTATGATCAGATATTCTGCATGGTATTATCTCCACGACTTTATATTTACTAAGAATTGCCCTATGGCATAATATATGGTCTATCTTTGAGTAGGATCCATGTGCTGCTGAGAAGAACGTGTATCCACTTTTTGATGGTTGATATATTCTATATATGTTGGTGAAGTCTAGGTTACTGATTTTGCTGTTGAATTCTATAGTTTCTTTATTCAGTTTTTGTCTAGAGGATCTGTCTAATGGCTAGAGCGGTGTGTTGAAGTCACCCATAATTATTGTGTTGTAGTTTATTTGACTCTTGAACTTGAGGCGAGTTTGTTTTATGAGTGTTGCAGCTCAATTGTTTGGTGCATACAAATTGATAATGGTTATGCATTGTTGGTGCAAGGTTCCTTTTAACAGTATATAGTGTCATTCTTTATCCCTTTTGATTAACGTAGGTTTGAAGTTGATTTTATTCGATATGAGTATGGCCACTCCTGCTTGCTTCCGAGGGTCATGTGAGTGGTATGATTTTTCCCAAACTTTTAATTTCAGCCTCTGTATGTCTTTACCTATCATATGAGTCTCCTGAAGGCAGCATATTGTTGGATTTTTTTTTTTTGATCAAGGTTACTAGCTTATGTCTCTTGATTGGTGAGTTTAGGCCATTAACATTTAAGGTTACAATTGAAATATGATTTCTACTTCCAGTCATGTTTGTTTGTTTGTTTATTTATTTATTTATTTATTCATTTATTTATTTATTTTGGTTAGTTTTTACTTTTTGGTTATTTTCCTCTCCCTTTACTGAGATACCTCCTGCTGCTAGTTTCAGGCATTACTTTTCAAATCCTCTTCTTGTAGTATTTTGCTCAAAATGCTTTGCACTGCTGGTGTTCTGGCTGTGAATTCTTTTAGCTTTTGTTTATCGTGAAAGACTTAAATTTCATTGTCAAATCTGAAGCTTAATTTTGCTGGATACAGTATTCTTGGTTGGAATCCATTATTTTTGAGCGTTTGAAATACTTTGTTCCAGGATCTTCTTGCTTTCAAAGTTTGTGATGAAAAAAATCAGTCGTTAACTTAATTGGTTTAAACCTGAATGTAACCTGCCTACTTTCTCTCGTAGCTTTTAATATTCTCTCTTTGTTCTGTATGTCCTTGTTCTGGCTATCTTCATAAATATTTGTCTTGGAGTTGGTCTATTATGGTTTTGAATGCTTGGGGTCCTGTAGGCTTCCAGGATTTGGCAATCCATTCCATCTTTCATCTCTGGGAAATTTTCTAGAATTATTTCATTTAATATGTTGTCCATTCCTTTGGTTTGAATCTCTATGCCTTTTTCTATCCCGATGACTCTCAAATTTGTTTTTTTTTTTATGACATCCCATATCTCTTGAATAGATTGCTCATGGGATTTAAGCATCTTTTCTGTGTTTACTCTATTCTTTTCAAGTTGATAAACTTTGTCTTCATTATCTGACGTTGTAACTTCTACTTGATCTAGTCTATTTGTAATACTCTTCGTTTGAGTTTTTAATTTGGTTTATACTTTCCTGCATTTCTAGGATTACTGTTTGATATTTCTTTTTAATGTCTCTGTCTCCTGGTAAAGCTCATTCTTTGCCATTTGAATTTGTTTGTTTATTTGATTTTCAAAATATACTTTTATTGCTTGGACTTGCTGCCTCATGTCTTCTCTAATATTCCTTTCCATCTGAGTTAGGTATGCCTTGAGTTTTTTCCCTATCCCTATTTCTGATGCTTCACGGTCCTCCTTTAGAATTTAGTTGTCCTGCATTTTTTGCACACCTTTTTTTCCCTTGTTTTTTCATGATGTTCACGTTACTTTTCAGCTCAATTTGATTGCTGTGTTTCTGCTTTCTTCAATAGATTTGTTTTGGTTTTATATATCTCTGTTGTCTCTCTTTTGTGTTTGTAGACTATGCCTGCAAAAGTGGATTCCACTTGGAAGGAATTCCGACAGCTGAGCTCCAGTGATGTCACCTGTCTGCTATGGCGGGCCCCAGGCTCCTTGCCGGGGTGTTTGAATGGGGGGGTGGGACTGGACTGTCTCTGGTTGGTTTCACCTCCCGGTCGCTGGCGGGTGGGCGGTCTCCAGCCATCCAGTCGTGCAATCAGCGAATGGGCTGTCACCGGCGGGCGGGTGATCTCTAGCTGCCCAATTGCGCAGGCAGCCAGCGGGTGATTGGTTGCTGGTGGGCAGGCATTCTCCAGCCTCCTAGTCACGCGTGTCTGTCCTCTGGTCCCCTGGTTTCCTCTGCGAGTCCTGATTTCCCCTGCGACACCAGATTTCCCCTGAGTGATGCCTCTTGGCAGCTCAAACTGTACTCTTTGCCTGCCGTTCCTTGGTTGTGGAGGGTGTCTATTGGGAACACTGGCACTCTATTGTTTTGATTTTTTCCGCTTGCCCCACCCATTGCGCTGGCTAGAAAAGTTTTGTTTTCACAGGTGATGGGAGGGGAAGTTGAAGGTCAGGTGCCACTAGTTTTCCCCCCGTCTTTATGAAGGCTTTCTCTGGTAATCCCTCCCCCGGAAAGCCTAAGAGAGAATTTTTGCGAATTACCTGCTGTATGGGAGATAAGCTGAGTAACACACACCTGTTTTGTTGTTGCAATCTGTCGGAGAGTGGTGGTGGATACTTCAGCTCTCCAAGATGGTGGCCGTTGGTTTCCTCGGTGGAGTTTCGGTTGTGGGGGATAGAACTGTAACACTTTCTTCCCCATCTGAAATCCCGAACTCAGCCCCAGGCTCAGTGGTGGGTGACCCAGCCAGATTCCACAGAATCCGCAGCAACGTTTCTCCCTGCATGCTGGTCGCTTCACGGTGGAGGCTCGCCGTCTGTAGCCACGGCATGGGCCGCACGGATCAGCCACCCCAGATCTTCGGTCGCATAGTTGGCTCTTGTTTGAGACTCAATTACAGGACCTCGGTGGTGGAAATCATTCTTCTAGGTTCCAGGCACACCCATTTTTCTGTAAGATCCTAACAAGATACTTTTTCGTCATTCTAACTCCTTATTCACATGTGAAGTTGCGCAGTACAAAGGGTGTGATTCACTCTATTCATGGCCATCTTGCAATGTCAAAATATTAGGATTTCTATGCACCATTTACTGAAGATAGTTTTCAGTACTAGTAAACCAAAATGTTATTTCAGGTGGATGAATATTTCTGAGAATAATCTTTTGAAAAGTAGATTATAAATCCACATACATGAATATGAATGAAATTTGGGAGTGCATAATAAGACACATATATTTCATATTTTGAAAAATCTGGAGGATATATATATATATATATATATATATATATATATATATATATATATATACAGACACACACAGAGAGACATTAAAAAGTAGCATTATATATGCCAATCGAAATTCATCATGAAATACATATCATCCACAGATTCAAAAATATTTATTTTACTGAACATGGATTTATGTATAATGCTATTTAAATAGGAGGACCACCCATAGGTTGAATTCTCAGTTCCAACAGCTTTTAGAAGGAGTGATATCTTCTCACAATTTCTATATGCCAAGTCAGCCACCTCACCAAAAATATACGTGTGATACCAGGTATGAATAAATATGTGCATATAAAACTACATGTGCTAAATAGGCTACAGAGAAAGGGAGACAGGAATTCACATATTTGTTAACTTTAAAAGAACATGGAGAATTCTTTCAACCAAATAATTGACTAGATTCATAACTCCTACCCTATATAATGCAAAAGGCAAGTCCAACTATACACGATGCCTCCTCTGAACTGCTTGTATTTCAATTCTGTTTGGGTTATTATTCTAGTCAGAGTTTAGTAGCATAGGGGTTAGTGTGAGGGATTCACTATTTTGACTGGAAAATTATAAAATGAATCCAATGTGTATACAAATATGTGCTACAAAAAATTGTTCCCACTGTCATCCAGAACAATGGCTTGACATTACCTAGTCCCCAAGTAAGACAAAATTAGAGGAGAAGAGTTAGAAAATCTGTGAATACATATTTGAAATAGAGTATGCTAAGGAGTTTCCAAAAGTAAGGGACAGGGTAAACACTCCACAAACTGGAGCTCTTCTGGCCTAAAGACTTCTTGTGGAACTGCCTCTGAGGTTGGGCACTTGAAACATATGTTGTTGTCAAGTGCTTTAGCTTCGTTTCTAGTGAGACCAATAAAGGTGGGTCTGCATCTATGTGATCTGGAGGACATGGTTTATTATTTTCCACTGAACATGAGCAGCAGTGCTGAATTTGCTGTTTGTAGCTAAACTGTGGCCCCTGGGGTCTAAGTGTCTCCCCGTGTGGACTGTGAAGCCATTTTGTGATCCTAAAGTTTTCATGGTGTTTCTTGCGGCTTCACTGGGAGTTTGGTATTTGCTTCACAAAATACAAAGTGGTCAACTGGGACACAGTGCTGGAGGGAGTTCTGTCACGTGTGGTGGGTCAGTTTCTGCAGGACAATGCACCAACCATGCTTCTATCCCACATAGCTTTCCCCATTGACCATAGCAACTTAATTCTGAAACTTTCCCTGAAACTTCTCAATATTACAAGATGCCTTTACATAGAAGGGACTGCTTGCTGCACCATGTCAGTCACAAGACATTTGGAAGCTAATGGCAGATCCACATGGCCCCACCACAAATGTTTTATCACACACCTGCCCACTACTGCTCTAGGCCAAGTACTCAGCAGGCTCCAATTTATTGGCATCTCTGTTCTACACCATTTTCATGAAACTCAGTCAATCAAGGCACTGTCTGGTATACTCATGATCAGTAACAGGACATCCAAAGGTTCTCCAGTGCCACCTGGTCATGGGAATTTCAAAAATTTCTTGGTATTTATCTAGCCATTTTTGAAAGATGAAGTTGGAGGCACTGTACGTTTCAAATCAATCCAGAACCATTAAATTTTGAGGAAGCTCATGTCAATGAAAGCTATGGAGAATTCTCACAGGCAAGGCTTTCCAAAGATTGGCTAAATGGTCACGTGAATCCAGGCCCATTGAGGTCTACAATGTGAGGTCCATGTGTGTTTTGACTCTCAACTATGGCTGCCAAGTCTTTCAGAATAAAATCATGTGATATCTTGGCTGTGATTCCCAGTGCTTTGTGGAAATACAACCTGGGCATACATCTCAGTTTCCAAGGACGACTCTCATGCGTGAACTCATAACATCCCAACACAATTCATGGCAATACATCTCTGAGGTCAGTTCCAGAACTCAGTCTCTTAGGGGAATCACACCAGAGTTCATGTCAAGGTGGACCCAGTCATCTCTTCCAACCACCACACAAATGACCACAATTAAAACCAACACACTCCCACATGGCCCTCATGATCTTTCATATAAACACTCTTCATAACCTCTGGTTGAATGTTTCTATGAGGGGTGCAGACCAAGACAGTCTCCAAAATAATCTCCCTTGCCCCTAATGTGCCTAAAAACAGGGTGGCTTGGACACCCTTCCTGTGAACCTGGTGTGATCACATAGGCCTGCTGTTAATACTTCTCTGCTTCTCCAATTTGAGGACTACTGACTGTGGGGTTTAGATTCTTTGTCTGAATTGGAGACATGAGGAAACCCAAGCTCCTACGGGCTAGCCTCTGCAGGGCTTTGAAGAAATTATTTGACCCAATGCATTCCTATTCTAACTTGATGTAGGTCTAGAACCTCACAAAGGAAGGGGAGAGACTTCATCCAGAATGACTGCTCTTTTGGCTATTTTGGTTTTGTATGCACACATGGGATCGTTCTTTAGATCCATCAGGTGCTGAGAATCTAAGCCTAAGCCTCACACAGGGCCAAAAGGCTGATTCAGACACATCCTTTCCAAAGGAATTAAGCAAAAAGCCTCAGGTGATGCCCATTCATTTCCATGTGAAAACAGTTTTTTTTCAGGCTTCAAAAAGGGGTGGCCTGAGGCAAAGACCTTTCAGACATTCAGGGCAGCAGAACAATTGGTAATTAAAAGGCCCAAAGCAGGGTTTCTCCACTGAGACTCTCCTGATCACACTGATACCTGAGTTTTCTGAGATGCTCGCCAATCCCTTCAGCTATCCAGTACATGGCGATGTCACAGGGCTTGGAAGTGGTACATATATTGGACACAAAACCATGAGCCTATTCTGGAGAGTGGCCAGAATTCAGGAAGAAAGCAGAAACTTTGAAAGATAGCAAGTGTTGCCCATCGATAAGGCAAGCTGAAATCCATTCATAAATTGGGCAGGATGAATGCTGGGAAGCTTTCAACTAGACAGGACATATCAATTGATGCATTCTCTTTTCTAATGTCTACAACCATGGACACCGTGGGATACACAGACATAGAAACACTCGCCTTGTCAAACGACTTACTCGAAACAGTCTACACCAAACCAAACATACCGACTTTCCTACCTATTCTGAGAACATGAGACAAATCCACAAACTCACACCCACACCCACAAAGGCACCTCCTTCCCCGAAGTAGGTCTGTGACTATCCAAAGTTTCTCTAATTGTGGACCATATTTTATTCCCACAAAATGGCCTGTCCTGTCTCAGATCTGGTCTCTTTGGTCAACATTTTGAACTACTGAGGAGCCAGCGGTGATCCAATACCTGCTTTCTCAGTAAAGGTGACTTTTCAGAGCTTTCTGGCATTTGGCCATCCTCACATCAGTAGGTACCAAGAAAGACTAAATCTGTCCTTGGTAAATCCAAGCAAGTGAGACCCCTGGGAGTAGGACTGGGACTGGATTTTGGTGACTGGCTTCCTGGATCCCAAGTTCAGAGAGTTCTGTCACCAAGGTTGTGAGGTGAGGTCACTTCCTTCAGAAAGTGAATAAGGTCACTGCCTTGGCAACCATATTGTCCTAACAGTTGCTTCAAAGAGTCCCATGAAATGGAGGCTGCCCCTACTTCCTGTGACACTTTCACAACTTAGAATGGTATATCAACCATAGGCACCCAGGAACAGCTCTCAACACAGGCCTGGTTGGGTCCTTCTTCTCTAAATTAAGAAGACAGAGGCTGATTCAGACACATTCCTTCATCCTGACCAAGTTTTTTACAATGAAAGATGACTTTTGCTCTCTCAGTTCCTACATAGCTGCCTACAACTTCTGCAGGGATCATTTTTGCATGGACCTTTGAGTTTCTCAGTAGTTGGAAGGAATCCTACATTTTTGTATTGTAAGACCATCTCTGTCCCTGCTCTTCTGTAAAGTTAGATTGAGGCAACAGTGTATGGTTAGGGTTAATAACAGGTTTGATTTGGGTTAGGAATCATTCAGCTGGATGAATAATGGTATTGATGACCTGCGATAATTACAAGAATATATAGGTAAAATATAAGTATGAAAACAGAAATCTATGTAAGATTTAAAACCCAGAAGTGTATTAGGACCTTGATTGTGATACTTAGCTTTGATTTATTTTCTGCACAGATGTCTCAGGTACATCGATATACAATTGCATTGGACCTTGTGCCTTGGATGATTGATTGTCAAAGATAACTTCCAGTCAAAAAGTGATAGTCGGTAAGATTAAGAAGATAGTCCGTAGTTTAGAAAGGAGAGTGAGTATAGAATTTGCACCAAAAGTTCTTTAGCTATAGCTTTTCGGGTATAGAGTAAATGTAAATGTCAGCACATGTGAAGAGTCAGCCACAATGATGAACTGGGAAAAATATGTAGGAAAATAGATATCAATAGATACATTAGGAAATCTGGCAAAGTATAGTCGTTAGTGAAAAGTTAGTAAAATAGGTAGTTGTCTCTTCATGTTTTTCTGTATACTTAACTTCCCTCCCTGCCCTCCCCAAGGAAAGTATATAAGCCCTGTTTAAGCTGTTCTCAGGACTCTCTGCTCTATTGAAGTGAGCTCTGAGCCCCAGCATGCTGGCCACCAATAAACCCTTTGCTTTTGCATGAGACAGTTTCTTAGAGGTCTCTTCGCCTGACACTCATCCGACCTTTACATATGGAGGTTCCACCGAGTTCTGGCAGCAGCGGACGAGAGACCCCAACTGGCTCCTCAAGGGATTTGTAAGGCGCCTCTTTCTGGTGTCAGGTTTCAGGTTAGAGCTTGGCAAAATGGCTGTCAATGAAGAGTGTGAGCTCTCTCTCACGGTGGCTGACAGATGTGTCACAGAGCCACAGGCCACCACCCTGAGGGACACCCCAGAGGACTCTGAAAATCAAGGAACAATAGTCTCCTCAACTCAGTGATATTTTGTTTCAGATTCGGTATTGCCAGCCCATCAGGTATTGCCGGCTACTCAGTCCTCGTCTCAGTGTTGGACGTCCATTTCCTGTCTTTATTGTCTTGTCTTGTCTGTGTCATGTGTCATTGCTTTTACTGTTTGTGCATTTTTCATTATGGAAAAGAGCACTTCAATGCCTCTGTCCCTGACCCTTGATCACTGGACCAAATTCGGCTTAAGGGCTCAGAATCTTTCTTTTTCAGTAAACCGCTTGACCTGGCAGACTCTCTGTGCCTCAGAGTGGCCCACCTTTGGATTCGGATGGCCCTTAGAAGGATTTTTCTACTTCTCACTAATTTAAAAAGTCAGAGATATTGTCTTTCAGGAAGGGCCACATAGGCATCCAGATCAAAAGCCATATATCTTAACCCGGCATTACCTCTGCAAATCTCCTCCATGGGTGAAGCCTTTCTTTGCCCCTGCCCCCGCTCCTAATCCTTCCCCCACGATCTCTCAAACCCTCTGCTCCTCCTCCTCCTCCACCCTCTTTTCTGCCTAAGTCACAAGATTTAACTCTACTGCACTCTCATCCCTCTCCTTATCCCTTGCCCTGGTCTCCCAACCCCCAACACCCTCTAAGTGATTCCCCTGCTGCTGACTCAGCCTCTCCGCCATTGGAGGAAGCTAAGCCAGCCCAGCACCCTCCAGAAAACTCCCCCGCGGCACACACAGCCCCTCCTCCCCTGGAGGAACCTGGCCCGGCTAAAGGAACTCACCATCAATGAAAGATTGAAAACCCTGGAACTCCCGTGATGCTCCCCCTCCGTCCCTATGTGCCAATGATTGATGATGGCCATGGGGAAAAATTGCAAGCCTACCAGTATTGGCCTTTCTCCTCTTCAGACCTATATAACTGGAAAAATAACAATCCCCCCTTTTAAGAGGACCCCACTCGTGTCTCAGGTGTGGTTGATTCATAGATGTTTTCACACCAGCCTACTTGGAATGACTGCCAACAACACCTAGGGACTCTCTTTATGACAGAGGAACAAAAGAGAATCCTCTTGGAAGCTAGAAAAAAATATCCTCGGACCAGATGGTTGACTGACACCACTTCCCAATATATTCAACCCGGCTTTCCCTAGAATCGACAAAACTGGGACCCCAACACCTTTGAAGGTAGGGAGCATCTGTCCACTTATCTCCGGGCTCTAATAGCGGGTATCTTAGTGGCTGCTAGGCGACCAACTAATTTGGCCAAGGTAATAGAGTTTATTCAAGGGCCTGATGTATCTCCCTCTATGTTTCTAGAGAGAATTATGGAGGCATATAGGAGATATACTCCTTTTGATACTCAGGCAGAGGCTCAAAAGGCATCTGTCATGATGGCCTTTATTGGGCAAGCTGCCATGGATATTTAAAGAAAGTTACAACACTTAGATGGATTACAAGATATGACTTTGAGAGATTTAGTCAGAGAAGCCAAAAACGTATACTATACGAGAGAAACTGAGGAAGATAAGGAAGCAAAGGGTGGATAAAAGAAACAAAAGACAGACTAAGGAATTGACTCAGGTCCTGGTCACAACAACAAATAGGCCAGAAATAAGAAACATGGAGACAGGAAGGGATACCTGGGCCCAAACTAGAGGCCACCCCTGGCCTCAGATCAATGTGCCTATTGTAAAGAAAAAGGACACTGGGCCAAAGAGAGCCCTAGAAAGAGACAGCCACGCCAGCCAGCCATCCTGACTCTGCAGGATGACTAAGAAAGTTGGGGATCAGATCCCCTCCCCGAGCTCAGGTTAACTTTTGAAGTGGAGGGCACCCCAGTAAACATTGAAGTGGATACAGGGGCAATATACTCAGCCATTAAGGCTCCATTTTGCCCTCTATCAAATAAAAGGTCTCTAATTCAAGGGGCTAATTGCAGTAAATATCGGGGTTGGACAACTAAGAGGACCTGGGACCAGGGGAAAGGAAAAATCCATCACTCCTTCCAAGTAATCCCAGAATGCCCGGCCCCATTGATGGGCAGAGTTCTGCTCACCAAGCTCCGGGCCAAAATAACTTTTAACCCTGAAGGCCCCCAAGTGGAATATATATATATACACAAAACACAAACACAGACAATGAAAAGTAGCAATATATATGCCAATCGAAATTCTTCATGAAATATATATCATCCACTGATGCAAAAATATTAATTTTACTTAGCATGGATTTATGTATAATGTTTTTTTTTTTTTACTAGGAGGCTCCCCCATAGGTTGAATTTTCAGTTCCAACAGCGTTTAGGAGAAGTGATCTCTTCTCACAATTTGAATCTGCTAAGTCAGCCACCTCACAAGAATATACGTGTGATACCACGTAGGATTCTATATGTGCATATAAAATACATGTGGCAAGTAGGCTACAGAGAAAGGGAGACAGGTATTCACATATTTTTTAACTTTAAAAACACATGGAGAACTATTTCATGTAAAAATTAGCTAGATTTATAACACCTACCCTAGATCATGCAAAAGGCAACTCCAACTATACACCATGCCTCCTCTGAACTGCTTGTATTTCTATTCTATTTGGGTTATTTTTCTCCATCATATTAGGATTAGTAGTCATATTCTAGTAGGGTATGGGTTAGTGCCAGGTGTCCCGGCCAGCAGGACACATCAACGTGGGCATCGAACATAGTTGGGAAGGAATGAAGGGACAAAAGACAGGACAGATGACACCCAGACAGGAGTTCTGATCAAGCTGCAAACTTTTATTGTTCTCACAGGGTGTTTATATGCTGCTGATGGGAAAGCTCTCTTATCGGCAGTTGCTGGATGTCTTCACAGGGTTAGATAACCTCAGGATATTTCAGGAAGACAGATGGCGACAGGATGTCTCAGGGAGATAGATGGTTGTGGGATATCTCCCAGGCAGGATGTCTCCCAGGGGGCTGTTTCTTGTAAGTGTCAGGTTATTCTTTGAAGGAGAACTTCCTTTTAGCCCCTGACATCTCCCCCTTTCTTATATAAAATATTTGACCTACCTTACCGGCCATGTTTTTAGGGGGGGGGTTAGAGGCTCTGTTTCTCTAGGAGGCCTTAGAATATCTCCTGATCCGAGCGAGCATCTTTACTAGCAGATTTCGTGGTGGCCTTGGCATGTTTTTGGAGGAGATGGCCTTGAAGCGGAAGCATGCCAACCGCCATGCACCAGAGCATGTCACTCACAGGTCTTGTGTTTGGGGATCCGTGGATCCATCCTTTTGCAATCCTTCCTGCACCCTCCGATATTGTGGCCTAACGTCCTCACTCCATGGGTGCGTCTTCCCCCAAGCCGAAGGGCCCATGTAGACGAACCCTTATGGCAAGGGCAGAAGATGGTTTGTCAGAGCTGTTACTTATAGTTTTATGTAAGAAAGAGAGATTTGTGGGGATGTAAACTTAAGAAATAAGCCTGTCAGAAGGGTAGAACATCCTTTTAAAAGTTGACAGCGTGGTCTTCCATCTCCAGATGATGATAGTGGATTTGTAGGGGCTTAGAGGCCATAATATTAATGTGTTCTTTAATAAATTGTACTACACTGTTTATAATGCAGGGTCCTATGGTCACCATTAAACGTAAACCCAACAAAGGGCCTAATAGGGGAAGAAGGTAGGGTAGAAATCCATTAAGCTTTGTCCAGAGGGGATTTTCAAATAGTTCCCTTCATCTCTTTTCTAGATCTTCTTGAAGCTGCTTAAATTTAGTGCATACTATGACTGATTTATTGGCATAAAAGCAGCATCGTTCCCCTAAGGCCAATCAAATATCTCCCTGGTTAGCAGTCAGCAAATCTAAGCCTCGTCTGTTTTGAAGGAACACTTTTGCCAGGAAGTCTATTTGGTCCTACAAATCTTTAATGGTTTCTGATAGAGTTTGTACATCATTTTAAGTTGTTGAGACAGGCGATGGTAAGGGTGTATTGCCGTGCCTAAGCCAGTGTACCTGTGCCCACAGCAGCTGTTATTCCAAGGCTGGCAATAAGTGATAAGGCCTGTATCGCCCGCCTCTGTCTTTTGACTAAGGTGTCTAGGCTAGAGGTTTGTCTCCTGGGACAATAGTTATATCAGGGAGTAATAAGGCAAGAACACAGCCACTGTTCCAATTCGCTGGAAGCCTGGGGAAGGCCACATTTCCTCCACACATAACAACTGTGCCATTGGGGGGACAAAGAGATGGGATGGGTGAGGAATAATTTTGTTCTGTTGAGCAATTTCCAAAGGAAGCAATTCCAAAATCCATATCATAGGTATTATTCTGCATCACGCCTAAAAGACATAATGTAAAAGTGCCTATAGGCTGTACTTTAAAGGGAAATCCGGGTTGGCATGTATTATCATTGTCCATAGTAGAATTAATAGGAACTGCCATAGGCATGCTTGCCCCTGTTGTCATGCAGAGCCAGCAATTACCAGCAAGGGTGGGGTTGGAATTATTAAGGAAGGAGAAGGTAGTTTGCAAAATATCTAATGTATTGGTATCTAAACCTGGGAACTGGGATTTCGGCTACATTAAGGGATGATATGTGAGCTCAGGGATTTGGGGTTTCAAAAGTTTGATTATCTGAGGATGCTTGACTGCATCAGTGGGTCCTCTACCATCAGAGACCCCTGTAGGGTCCTTAATGGGCCAGTAGGAAGTTTTTCCGACAGTGCCTTGGCACCCAGCTGACTGTAGCTTGGTGTATTTGCCTTCTCCTCCCTGGTCAAAGAGAACGGGGGTATAATGAATAGTGGTCCACCCTGCTTCATGAGTTTTAGTTAGGGAGGCTTCAAAAAATCATTCTCCCTGCTTGTTAACACAAATTGAGGCCGACACAAAACAAGAGACATGCATCGCCTGGGTATGCGTACGGGTTGCAGAACAATTTTGGAGAGCTTTACTTGTACTAGGGGGAATAATCTTTGGCTTGTTAACACATACCCATTTAGGCTGATGAACTCCTCTGAATTTATGGTCAACCTCGGAACGGAGGTAAGCCACCTTAGTCATGCAGTCAGCAGTCTGGTTCCAACTAGTGGGAGCCTGAGTCCAAGATCCTCCCTTGCCTTCACGGGGGGAGGGGGGGGAAGGTACTCCATGATGTTGGAAGGTGGAGGGCCCAGGCCTCCGTGCACAAACCTGTTCAGCAGAAGTGCCTTAAGCAGGATCCTCACACAGATTGTTGGATGGATCCGGAAAAGGGGAAAATTTGTACTCAGGGAGAGGGCCTCCGTCCCCGGTTTGAGGTAAGTCATTAACCTGTTTAACCAGGCATTCTGGTAACCATCTTGGGGCTGCTAGCTCTTGGTCCAAAACACAAGCTGAGCCACATTCCCAGATTAGGACAGGATGTGGGCATTTCCATTTATTTGTAAGGGGATTTCGCCACATAACAGGTGGCTGATCAGAATTGGAAAAGGGATGCCAGTGTGTGTCTGCAGCCGAAAGGCCTTCACTGTCTAGGGTAAGAAAAGAAAGGGCAAATAATGCATGGTTAAGGCAATGCCTGTGAGTGGTAAATACAAGGGCGGAAGCCTTAAGGCGGGATAGCCAAGTCTTTAAGGTAAGGTGGAACATTCCACAATGCCTTGGCCCTGAGGTTTGTATTGAATTCCAGTAGGATGACAAAATTGCAAGGTAGCACAAAACTGTTTAAACTTGGCACTGGTATATGGAGGATAATTATCTGTTTTAATATGTGTTGGTTTACCCATTATGGAAAAGGCTGAAACAAGATGAGAAAGGACATCTTTGGTAGCCTCTCCAGAATGTGGTGATGCAAAAATAAAGCTGCTGAAGTTATCGATAGAAACGTGTATATATTTGGTTTTTCCAAATTCAGGAAAATGAGTAACATCCATTTGCCAAACCTGATTTGGCAGTAATCCTCGGGGGTTAACTCCCAAGTGTTGAATGGGGAGGGAGAGAGAGCAAGCAGGGCATTCTTTTACTATTTCTCGTTTCTGTTGCCTGGTAATTTTACAAAGTAATCGAAGGCTCTGGGAATTTAGTTGGTGAAGATTGTTTAGCTCCGTGGCCTATTGAATGGAGCCACCAAAAATTTGAAAGATGGTAGGAGTTGCTGCATCAGCTTGAGCATTACCTGTGTTAGAGGGTCGGAAAGATCAGAGTGTGCCCTGATGTGTCCTAAGAAAAATGGGTGTTGTCTGGCCTGAATTAGCTGCTGAAGCTGGTGAAACAGAAAGGCCGCATTGGAAGAAGCTTTAATGGCGGGTGAAATCTCCAGCAGGGGCACAGAATGAGCAATGTAGGCACTGTCTGTATGAATATTAACAGGATTATCACAAAATGTTATAAAAACTTGGTTATGGCAAACAATTTCACAAACTGTGCTGAATGATAGACAGTATCAAAGGTTGTAGGCTGGTTATTGACAACAAAGACCGCACAGCCATTACTGGAACCGTCTGTAAAGACAGTAAGGGCTTGGAACTGGGAGCCTTTTGAGTAATTTTGGGAAAAATAAATGGATGTATCTGGACAAAATGTAAAAGGGTGTCATTGGGGACGTGGTTATCAATTGTTCCCAAATGGCCTGATTGGGCAATACCCCATTCATCCCCTCTCTGTAGTAAAAATTGGGTTTGGTCATTAGTATATGGAATTAAAATATTATCAGGGTCTTTGCCAAAATGTTGTCAAGAAAGCAAACGACCTTTAATAATAATAGAAGCTACCTGAGCAAGATAAACGGTAATAAACTTGGAGGATGTGGTGGATAAATGGACCCAAAGCAAGGGGAAGCCTTTATTTTTAAAATATGGATATCACTGCCAAAATTTTTCTGAGGGTATATGAGGAGTGTGTAAAAGAACCAGAACCAGAGGAAGGTTATAAGAAATTTGTGTAACAAACTGTTTGGCAATGGCCTCTGTGACTTGGTTTAATGCCTGTCATGCCTCGGGAGTAAGCTTTTGAGGGGAGGAAGGGTAGGAATCACCTCTCAAAATATCATTAAGGGGCAAAAGTACACAAGTGGATAATTATAAATATGTTCTTAGCCATTGAATATCTCCCAGTAATTTTTGAGAATCATTAAGGGTGTGAAGATGGTTCACACGCAGTTGTATTTTATGAATTTGGATCTGATTATCTTGAAGTTTAAGGCCCAAATAGGTATAAGGGTCCTGTGTTTAAACCTTATCAGGAGCTATCCGTAGTCTCAAGGTAGTGAGGGTTTTCTAAAGGTCCAAGTAACAATTATTAAGGTCATGGTAATTAGGTGCAGCAATTAAAAATTCATCCATATTATGTAAAACATAAAATTGTGGTCATCACTCTCTCACAGGGTCTACTGCTTGAACAACTTATATTTAGCAAAGACTAGGGCTGTTGGCCATACCTTGGGGAAGAACCTTCCATTGAAATCTCTGCATAGGGCCGTGGAAATTAATGCAAGGGAGACTAAAGGCAAAATAGGGTCTATCCTCAGGATGTAAAGGAATGGTAAAAAAGCAAACTTTTAAGTCAATAACCATTTTACAATAGTTTTGGGAATAGCCATTGGTGTGGGAATTCGAGACAGTAGTGCTCCCATCAGGCACATAACTTTATTACTGGCACACAAATATTGTAAAAGATGCCGCTTGTCTGATTTTTTCTTGATAACAAAAATAGGAGTAATCCATGGTGAGGTTGAGGGCTCTACATGGCCGGCTGCCAGCTGTTCCTACACTAACATGGAGGCAGCCTCCAATTTTCTTGGGGGGTAAGGGGCCACTGATCCACCCACACAAGAGTCTGAGTCTCCCAAATAATTTTATCTGCATGGGGTACAGGAGGGTCAGGAACCGACACTAAAAATCAGAATACCCAAGTCCATATGTATTTGTTTTTTTATGAGTTTTATAGTCCCCACCAGTCCTTGTCTCAGTCTCACAAGGCCTGTACCAGGGACAAAATTTATACGAAGCATTTGATGAGTCATCATGGAATTGGGACTGGCAAGAATGACTTCCATTTGACTCAAAATATCTCGGCCCCATAGGTTAACAGGGAGGTCAGGAACAATGAAAGGAGTGACAGTCACCTTATTACCCTCTTTATCAGTAAAGCTAAGAGCCCTAGAACTGACATGGGGATTTTTTGACTCTTAACCCTTTTAGGTCATTCAAGGATGGGGTGATGGGCCAACCTGATGGCCAGTATTTGTGAGAAATAATTGTGGCATCAGCTCCAGTATCTAGAATTCCTTGGAATTCCTTTTTTTCAATAAGTAAGGTAAGGGTGGGTCTATTGTGAGAAATGGGCTGAACCCAATATACATCAGAGCAGCCGAGGGAGGCTGTCCCCCATTTTATGTTTGGGCGGTGGAAGTGCCTCCTGAATCCAAGGGAAGGAATATTAATTGTGCAAGTCTTGTTCCTGCTGGGATGGCCGCAACTCCATTAATAGCTGTTGCTAGTATTTTTATTTCTCCAGTGAAATCATTATCATTAATGCCAGGGAAGACCTGAACACCATTTAAGGTAGCAGAGACTCTTCCAAGAATAAGGGCACTCGTATGAGATGAAGGGGGACCCATAATTCTAGTGGGTATTATCTGGTGCCCTTGCATTGAGTCTAATATTGTATCGGTGGTGGCACAGAGGTCCAATCCTGCGCTGCCTGGGGTGGCTAGTTGGAGGGAGGCAATTGTGGGGAAGAATTTTGTGGTAGGTTTGGAGTTTGGAAGGGAATAAACCTTATTGCCCCTGGTTTTGTCCTGGGGGAGGTCGTGGCCAGGGGCTGGCCCCGCAGGGTTTTCCTGAGAAGCAGGAAGAAATAGGCTGTCTGAGGCCATTTGTCTTAGATCTACACTTACTGGCCAAGTGATGACATTTACCACATCTAGAACAAAGGGTAGCTGGGGGCGGTTTAGCCCCAGTTTGAGGAGACGATATTCCTACGCTTTGTTTGTCTTTCAGACACTTGCGTGCAAAATGGCCAGGTTGTTTACAAGTAAAGCAAGTACATGAGCCAGGATTGTGAAAGGCCTTGATAAAGGGGGCATGTAGGGCGAGACCCATGGCATGGGCTGCACCCACCCCTGCACAGAGTCTAATAAAGTCCGAAAGTTTCCCTTTTTCCTTATGTGGTCAAAGAACATCCTGACATGACAGGTTGGCGTTTTCAAAGGCAAGATGTTTTACAAAAGTTCTTTTGCTTTCGCTTGGTCCAAGCAAGCATTCTGCAGCTAGGTTAAGCCGGGGAACAAGGTTTCTATAAGGGTCGTTGGGTCCTTGTCAAATTTTTGCCTAAGAAGTGGTAGCCGAGCCAGTTTGAGGGAGGCATCTCCAAGCATGTAAGCAAGCCATCTGAATCTGCGCCAAAATTCCAGCAGGGAAACGTGCCTATTTAGTTTTTGTGTCAAATGGCGCATAGCCCAGTAGCTTAACATAAGTTCAGGATTTAGAGGAGGCCTTAGTTAATTTTTTTTGAGCAGTTTCCTGACAGTGCTCCTCGAAATCTGCATTCCATAACCTGAAATCTCCGGCACTGAGGGTAGCTCGGTCTAAAAATTTCCAATCATTGGGAGTAAGCCATTGTGCGCTGTGGCTTTCTAATAAAGTCAACTTGTAGGGCACAGTGGGGCCATTGTGAGCACAAGTCTTTTTATGTTTTTCAAGAAAACGCAGGCTTAATTTTTTTGTAGACACTCTGGGTTCCTTCCTGCCTAGGGGTGAACTCCTCATCCTCTGAGTCCTGATCTCCTTGATCCATTTCCCCCACTTCCTCCTCTTGATCCTCGTCTAAGTCTTTGACCTCAGCCTGGGCAGGCTTATCTATCTGACTGCGGGTGACTGGGAAGGCGAGAACAGGCTGATGGAGTGGCTTAGCCTTTGTATTAGACCGCCGTGGGCCAGTTTGCATTGACTCCGTGCCTAAGGCTAATGAACAGAGCTCAGAGTCTAGGGATCTTAATTCTTTTAAAAGTTTGATCTGTTCCCGTCTATGTTGGAGAGACTCTCACAAGGGAGCCAGGCTAGGCAAGGGAAGTGGGGAAAAATATCTGGGTTGCATTTTGCTCCTGAAAGGCTGGAGCACAAAAGGCAGGAGGGATATAGGAGGTAGGTAGATGTGTAAGTCCTATAGGCTGTGGCAGGGTCCTGAGAGGTGGCGCATCTTCTGAATGGTAGCTTGCTGCTTCCTTCTCCAAGGTAGCCTCCGTCCCAGGGGTCAATGTGTCTCTGGGATTTAAAACTCGATAAAGGTGTTTGGTAACCATTGGAGCCTTATTCATTAGGGTGGTATTTTGAGGGGGACTAGGAAGGTTCCCAGGGTCCTGGGGAGACTGAGAAGGGTCAATGTCTATACTAACTGATGGGCATGCCGTGGGGAGACGAGAGGTGTTTTGCATAGTCTCTTCTCCAATCCTTACAAGTTGTAAGGTACCATTGTCAAAGGGTGAACTTTTAAGAATTTCATTAATTAAGTTCCAGTAAGAAAAGGTGGGAACTGGCACTTTTTCTGGGCCAAAGGTTTCATAATAATCTTTTAAACAGTCTCTTACTCTAAGCCATCTTTTGCCATCAATGGTCACTTCAATGTGAAACCATGTACACAATTCTCCTATGTATTAGAAGAAAAATTTTAAGTCCTTTTTCTTAACACGCACCCCTCATGTCTTGAAGGACTCCTTGAGGCCTGACAAAAACAAATCATGTGACGAAACTGCTTGTCCCATGGTGGGTCACTCACCGTGCGTCATCCCCACTCTCCTCCTGGATCTGTCTCTTTGTGGTGTCTGCTGAGGCAATCGCGAGCTCCACTTGATGAAGTCTTCCAGGAGGACGGGGTTCCCAATCAGTCAAAGGCTCGAGCCCCAGTCAGTGGGTGCCAGTAGTCACGGCTGGAAAGACACATCAACAGGGGCAGCGAACCTAGATGCGGAGGAATGAAGGGACAAGAGACACGAGAGATGACAGCAAGACAGGAGTTCTGATCAAGCTGCAAACTTTTATTTTTCACACAGGGGCATTTATATGCTGGAGATGGGAAAGCTCTCTTATCCAAAGTTCCTGGATGTCTTCACAAGGTGAGATAAACTCAGGATGTTTCAGGAATACAGATGGCAACAGGATGTCTCAGAGACACAGTTGGCTACAGGATGTCTCCCAGACAGGATGTCTCCATGGGGGCTGTTTCTTGTAAGTGTCAGGCTATTCTTTGAAGGTGAATTCCTTCTACGCCTGACAGTCAGGGATTCAGTATTTCAAATGGAAAATTGGAAAAAGAATCCAATGTGTATTCAGAACAATGCCTTGACATTACCTTCATCCCATGTAAGACACAATTAGAGGAGAAGAGTTAGAAAATCTGTGAATACACATCTGGAATGGAAAATGCTCAGGAGTTCACAACCTTGGAGGTGGTATAGGAGTTTCCAAAAGTCAGGGACAGGGTAAAAACACCACAAACATGGAGCTCTGCCGGCCTAAATATTTCTTGAGAAACTTCATCTGAGGTTGTTTTTAGGAGCTTTAGCTTCCTTTATAGTGAGACGATCAAAGCTGGGTCAGCATCTATGTGACCTAGAGGACATTGTTTCTTATTTTCCAATGAACATGAGGCAGCAGTGCTGAATTCTCTCTTTGTAGGGAAACTGTGGCCACTGGTGGCTAAGTGTCTCCCAGGGTGGAATGTGAAGCCATTGGTCATCCTCCAATTTTTGTGGTGTTTCTTGCAGCTGCACTGGGAGTTTGATATTTGCTTCACAAAATACAAGAAGTTCAACTGGGACACAGTGATGGAGGGAGTTCTGTCACGTGTGGTGGGTAAGGGTCTGCAGGAGAATGCACCAACAAGGCTTCTATCCCACATAGCTTGCCCTCTTGACCATAGCAATCTGATTGTAAACATTGCCCTGAATCCTCTCCATATAACAAGATGCCTTTACATACAAGGATCTGGGGCTTGTACCATGTCAGTCACAAACCATTTGGAAGCGAAGGGCAGATGCAGATGACCCGACCACAGATGTTTTAACACACACCAGCACACCACTGCTCTAGGCCGACTACTCAGCAGGCTCCAAATTACTGGCATCTCCGTTCTACACCATTTTCATGAAACCCAGTCAATCAAGGCACTGTCTGGTACACTGATGGTCATCAATAGGACATCCATAGGTTCTCCAGGTCCACCCGGTCATGGGAATGTCAAAAATTTAAAGGTATTTATCTAACCATTTTTCAAGGGTGAAGTTGGAGGCACTGTGGGTTTCAATTCATTCAGGAATGATTAAATGGAGAGGAAGCTCATTTCAATGAAAGCTCTGGAGAACTATCACACGCAAGGCTTCCCAAAGACAGGCCAAAAGGTCCCATGAAGCCAGACCTATTGAGGTCTACAATTTGAGGTCCATATGTGTTTTGACTTGCAACTATGGCTGCCAAGTCTTTAAGAATAAAATCATGTGATATCCTTCCCAAGATTCCCAGTGCTCTGTGGAAAGCCAACCTGGGCATAGATCCCAGTTTCCAAGGGCGACTCTCATGCATGGCCTCCTAAAATCCAAACACAATACAAGGCAATACTTCTTTGAGGTAAGTTCCAGAACTCAGTCTCTAAGGAGAATCACACCAGTGTTCAAGCCCAGGTGGACCCATTCATCTATTCCAAGCGCCACACAAATGACCGCAATTAAAATCAAGACACTCCCACATGGCCCTCATTTTCTTCCATATAGACACTCATCATAACCTCTGGCTGGAGGTTTCCATGAGGGGCACAGCCTAAGACAGTGTCCAAAATAAGCTCCCTTGCATCCATTTGCCTAAAGTCAGTGTGGCCGGGACATCCTTCCTGTGAACCAGGAGTGTTCAAAGAGGCCTGCCGTTAATATTGCTCTTATTCTCAATTTTGAGGCCTACTGACTGTGGTGTTTAGATTCTTTATGTTAATTGGAGTCATGAGAAAACCCAAGAACCTATGGTCTAGTGTCTGCAGGGCTTTGAAGAACTCATTTGACCCAAAGGATCCATATTCTCAATGATGGAAGTCAGAAACCTTACAGAGGAAGGCGAGAAACTTCATCCAAAATGACTGCTCTTTTGGCTTTTTGATTTGCATGCACACATGGGATTTTTCTTTAGATCCATCAGGTGCTGAGAATCTAAGCCACAGCCTCACACAGGGCCAAGAGGCTGATTCAGACACATCCCTTTCCAAAGCAATTAAGAAAGAGCCACAGGTAATGTTTATACATTTCCATTTGAAAACTGTTTTCTTCAGGCTTCAAAAAGGCATAGCCTGAGGCAAAGACCTTCCTGACATTCAGGGCAACAGAAGGATATGTAAGCAAAAGGCCCAAAGCGGGGTTTTTCCATTGAGACTTTCCTGGTCACACTGATATCTGAGTTTTCTGAGATGCTCATCATTTCCTTCAGCTCTCTAGTACATGGCCGTATCACAGAGCGTGGAGGTGGTTCATATCTTGGACACAATACCATGAGCGTATTCTGGAGGTTGCCCATAATTCAGGTAGAGAACAGGAACTTAAGAAGATATTAGGTGTTGCCCATCCATTAGGCAAGCCGCAGACCATTCATAAATTGGGCAGAATGAATGCTGGGAAGATTTCTACTAGAAAGGACACATGTATTTATGCATTCTCTTTTCTATTGTCTACAACCATGGACACAGTGGGATACACAGATATAGAAAGACTAGCCTTGTCAAACGACTTACTAGAATCAGTTCACACCAAACCAAACAAACCGACTTTCTTACCTATTCTCAGAACATGAGACAAAACCACAAACCAATACCCACACCCACACCCACACAGACCCCCAAGTACCTCTGTGACAATACGGAGTGTCGTTTGATGGTGGGCCATAAGAAATTCCCTCATAATGGGCTGTCCTGTCTCAGATCTAGTCTCTGTGGCCAACTTTGTGAATCTGTAAGGAGCCAGTGGTGAGCCACTATCTGCTTTCTCAGGAAAGGCCCCTCTTCAGACCTTCCTGGCATTTGGCCATCCTCACATAAGTAGGTACCAAGAAAGACTGACTCTGTCTTTGGTAAATCCGAAAAATTTTGACCACTGGGACTGTGACTGGGACTGGCTCTGGATGCCTGGCTTTCTGGATCCCAAGTTCAGAGAATTCCATCACCAAGGAAGTGAGGTGAGGTCACTTCCTTCAGGAACTGAATGAGGTCCATACCTTGGCAACCACTTTGTCCTAACAGTTGCTTCCAAGGGTCCCATGAGATGGAGGCTGCACCTACTTACTCTGACATTTTCACAAGTTAGAATGGTATAAAACCATAGGCACCCAGGAACAGCTCTCCACACAGGCCTGGTTTGCTGCATCTTCTTTACATTAAGAAGAGAGAGGCTGATTCTGACACAACCCTTCATCCTGACCAGGTTGTTTGCAATGAAAGATGACTTTTGCTCTCTGAGGTCCTTAATAGCTTCCTACATCTTCTCCAGGGATCATCTTTAATGACCTTTGAGGTTCTCAGCAGGTGAAAGATCCCTTAATTTCTGTCTTGTAAGACCATCTCTGTCCCTGCTCTTCTGTAAAGTTAGATTGAGGGAAGAGTGTATGGTTAGGGTTAATAACATGTTCAATCTGTGTTAGGAACTATTCTGCTGGATGAATAATGTTATTGGGAACCTACGATATTTATAAGAATATGTAGGTGAAATATATGTATGAAAACAGAAATCTAAGATTTGAAACCCTGAAGGGCATTGGGCCCTTCATTGGTATACTTAGTGTTGACTTACTTTCTGCACAGATGTCTCAGATAAATAAATATACAATGGCATAGGACCTTGTACATTGGATGATTGAATGTGGAAGAGAACATCCAGTCAAAAAGGGATAGTAGGTAAGATTAGGAAGATAGTTGGTAGGTTTTGGAAGGAGAGTGAGTATAGGATTTGGAAAAAAAAAACTTCTTTAGCAATAGGGTTTCTGTTAGAGGGTGAAGGTAAATGTCAGCACATATGAAGATTCAGTCACAATGATGAACTTTGGAAAATATGTAGGAAATCAGATAATAATAGAGACATTACAAAATCAGGGAAAGTACAAAGTAAGTGATAGGATTAGACATTTTGAACAGGGTTGAGTTTGAATATATAATCTTAGGAAGAAACAAATATGTAGTCACCAATAGGATTGACATTTGAGAGCATTAGGCAATGTGGACATGGATGTTTTTAGTAATCCCTGTTCACTTTCCTTTTAGGCTTTGGTACAATCATAAGTGTAACCTTTGCATTTTGTGTCCAGAATATTACTGTGATAAAATGTATATGTAGATGGTGTGACATTAGTATTTCTTCCAGCATTTCTGGGAGCAATGTTTTGAAGTCCTATAAATTAGTATTGGTGGTACAAAGAGGTGTACACTGTGTCTATGAATATAGAGATAGTGCATGAATAGACCACATTGTGAATCAATAATATAACTGGTCCCACTTTAAATAATAGATTGAATTCATATCTGAAAATATATAAGAAATCTTATATCGATATACCATCATTCATTCCAACCAGCAATACATCTAATGGTAATATTAGGGTTATGGTTTATCACGAAGTGTCTTTGAGTTTTGCTTCAAAAGTGATCATGGAAATCGAAAATAATGTGTTTGGAAAGAAGTCTCATGAAAAGACCCATCAAAAACATGGAGGAATACATGTGTTCTGTAGAATAAAGTGATTGAAAGTGAACAAAATGCCTATAAATTTGCAAATTTTTGGATGAAATATATTTGCTATGATGAGCATAAACTGAAGAAATAGTAATGTACCAGTGTTGAATAAAATAAATGTCAAAATGCACAACATGTCCCATAGGAATCTACTTGTATTGATGTTAAACTGGTTCAGTTACTGTGGAAATATTAGGATTTGTAAGCACCTTTCACTGAAGATAGTTTTCAGTACTAGGAAACAAATATGTATTTCAGGTGAATGAATAATTTTGAGAATACTCTTGTGAAAATTTGATTATAAATACACATACTTGAATATGAATGAGTTTAGGGAGTGTATAACAAGACATATATTTCATATTTTGAAAAATCTGGAGAGTGTGTATATATATATATATATACATACACAAACACACAGACATTAAAAATAGCATAATATATTCCAATTGAAATTCACCATGAAATATATGTCATCTACAGATCCAAATGTATTTATTTTATTGAATATGGATTTATGTATAATGTTCTTAAACAAGGAAGCTCACTCATAGATTGAATTTTCAGTTCCAACAGCTTTTAGGAGGAGTGATCTCTTACAATTTGTATCTGCCAAGTCAGTCACCTCACAAGAATGTACGTGTGGTATCAGGTAAGATTCTATAATTGCATGTAAAAATACATGTGCTGAATAGGATACAGAGAAAGGGATGCCTTGACATTACAATCACGGAGACTAAGACACAATTAGAGGAGAAGAGTTAGAAAATCTGTGAATAAATATCTGGAATGGAATATGCTCAGGAGTTCACAACCTTGAAGACGGAAGAGGAGATTTCAAAAGTAAGGGACAGGGAAAACAGTCCACAAACATGGAGCTCTGGTTCCCTAAATCCTTCTTGAGAAACTCACTCTGAGTTTGGGCACTTGAAATATATGTTGTTGTCGGGAGATTTAGCTTCCATTGTAGTGAGACAATCAAAGCTGTGTCTGCATCTATGTTACCTCGAGGACATGGTTTCTTATTTTCCACTGAATATGTGGCAGCAGTGCTGAATTTTCTTTAGTAGGTAAACTGTGGCAACTGGGGGATAAGTGTATTCACATGTGGACTGTGAGGCCATTTGGTCATCCTCCACTTTTCGTCGTGTTTCTTGCTGCTGCACTGGGATTTTGGTATTTGCTTCATGATATACAAAGAATTCAACTGTTACCCGGTGCGTGAGTGAGTTCTGTCACTTTTGGTAGGTCAGGGTCTGCAGGAGAATGCACCAACCAGGCTTATATCCCACATGACTTTCCCCCTTGACCATAGCAATCTGATTCTAAACATTGCCCTGAATCCTGTCCATATAACAAGATGCCTTTACATACAAGGGTCTGCTGGCTGCACCATGTCAGTCACAAGTCATTTGGAAGCCAATGGAAGATCCACATGGCCCCACCACAGTTGTTTTATTGCACACCTGCCCAGCACTGCTGTAGGCCCACCTCTCAGCAGGCTCCAACTTCCTGGTATCTCTGTTCTGAACCATTTTTATGAAAACCAGTCAATCAAAGCACTGTCTTGTAATCTCATGATCAGCCACAGGATATCCAAAGATTCTCCAGTGCCACCTGGTCATGGGAAGTTTAAAAATTTCTTGGTATTTATCTACCCATTTTTCAAGGTTGAAGTTGGAGGCACTGTGTGTTTCATTTCATTCTGGAACTATTAAATGGTTAGGAAGCTCATTTCAATGAAATCTCTGCAGAAGTCTCACAGGCAAGGCTTCCCAAACAGTGGCCAAATGATCACATGAATCCAGGCCCATTGGGATCTACATTGTGACATCCGTGTGTTTTGACTCTCATATATGGCTGCCAAGTCTTTCAGAATAAAATCATGTGGTAACCTGGCTGAGATTCCCAGTGCTCAGTGAACAGCCACCCTGGGCCTAGATCTCATTTTACAAGGGTGACTCTCATGTGAATCCTCCTAAAATCCCAACACAATTCATGGCAATACGTCTCTGAGGTGAGGTCCACAACTCAGTCTCTAAGGGGAATCACAACAGAGTTAAAGCCAAGGTGGACCCAGTCATCTATTCCAACGGCCACACATGACCACAATTAAAACCAAAACACTCCCACATGGCCCTCATCTTCTTCCATATGGACACTCATCATTACCTCTGGCTTGAGGTTTCCATGAGGGGCACAGCCCAAGACAGTGTCCAAAATAACCTCCATTGCCCCTCATTTGCCTAAAGTCAGGGTGTCCTGGACACTCGTCCGGGGAACCAGGAGTGATCAAATAGGCCTGCTATTAATATTGCTTTGCTCCTCCAATTTGAGGCCTACTGACTGTCAGGTATAGATTCTTTATGTGATTTGGATTCTGGAGAAAACCCAAGCACCTATGGGATAGCCTCTAAAGGGCTTTGAAGAACTCATTTGATCCAAAGGTTCCTATTCTCACTTGATGGAGGTGAGGAACCTTACAGGGGAAGGCGAGAGACTTCTTCCATAATGACTGCTCTTTTGGCCAATTTAGTTTTGGATGCAAACATGGGATTTTCTTTACATCCATCATGTGCTGAGAATCTAAGCCAAAGCCTAACACAGGACCTAGAGCCTGATTCAGACATATCCCTTTCCAATGCAATTAAGCAAAGAGTCACAGGTGATGCCCATTGATTTCCATTTGAAAACTGTTTTCTTTAGGCTTCCCAAAGGGGTGGCCAGAGGCAAAGACCTTCCTGACATTGAGGGCAACAGAACAATAGGTAACCAAAGCAGTATTTCTCCACTGAAACTTTCCTGATTACACTGATATCTGAGTTTTCTGAGTTGCTCGCCATTCCCTTCAGCTATCCAGTACATAGCCATGTCACAGAGCTTGGTGGTGGTATACATCTTGGACACAAAACCATGAGCCTATTCTGGAAAGTGGCCAGAATTCAGAAAGAAAACAGGAACTTAGGAAGATATCGGGGGTTGCCCATCAATAATGCAAGCCACAGTCCATTCATAAATGGGAAGTATGAATCCGGGGAAGCTTTCTACTAGACAGGACACATCCATTGAAGCATTCTCTTTTCTAATGTCTACAACCCCTGACACAGTGGGATACACAGACCTAGAAACACTCGCCTTTTCAAACGACTTACTAGAATCAATTAACTCCAAACAAAACAAACTGCCTTTCTTACCTATTCTCAGAACATGAGACAAAACCACAAACACACACCCACACCCACAAATGCACCTCCTTCCCCCAAGTAGGTCTGTGACTATCCGCAGTGTCCTCTGAGTGGTAGGCCATACTATGTTTCCATGAAATGGCCTGTTCTGTCTCAGATCTGTTCTCCTTGTCCAACTCTGTGAAGTTGACAGGAGCCAGCGGTGAGCCACAACCTGGTTTCTCAGGAAAGGGCCCTCTTCAGAGCTTTACTGGCATTTGGCCATCCTCACATCAGTAGGTACCAAGAAAGACTGACTCTGTCCTTGGTAAATCCAAACAAGTGAGATCACTGGGACTGGGACTGGGACTGGCTGTGGGTGCCTGGCTTCCTGGACCACATGTTCAGAGATTTCGAACACCAAGGAAGTGAGGTGATTTCACTTCCTTCAGGAACTGAATGAGGTCACTGCCTTGGCAAACACATTGTCCTAATTGTTGCTTCCAAGGCCCCATGAGATGGAGGCTGCCCCTACTTCCTGTGACACTTTCACAAGTTAGAATGGTATATCATCCATAGGCACTCCAGAGCAGCTATCCACACTGGCCTGTTTTGGTGCATCTTCTCTACATTAAGAAGAGAGAGGCAGATTCAGACACAACCCTTCATCCTGACCAGGTTGTTGGCCATGGAAGGTGACTCTTACTCTCTCAGGTCCTTCATAGCTGCCTACATCTTCTACAGGGATCATTTCTGCATGGACGTTTGAGGTTCTCAGCGGGTGGAAGATCCCCTAAATTCCTGTATTGTAAGACGAACTCTTTCCCTGCTCTTCTGTAAAGTTAGATTGGGGGAACAGTGTATGGTTAGGGTTAATAACATGTTCGATTTGGGTTAGGAATTGTTCTGCTGTATGAATAATGTTATTGGGAACCTGCGATATTTATAAGACTATAGAAGTGAAATATAAGTATGAAAACAGAAATGTTCTAAGGTTGTATGGTAATTCTAGGCTTAAAATAAAAACATGTTGGAGATTTATGTGTATCATTTGTGTTGTATAATTGGACTTGTTATCAAAAAGATATGTACAGTTACATGTTACTTTTTACCCTTAGATAAAATTTAAAAGTATTTTTAAGTTAATGAGAGCCTAATCTCTGTGAAGGTTTTATTGTAAAACACAAAGGTAAAATGCCCATTCATTTCCATGTGAAAACTGTTTTCTTCAGGCTTCAGGAAGGAGTAGCCTGAGGAAAAGATGTTCCTGATATTCAGGGCAACATAAAAATAGGTAATCAAAAGGCCCAAAGCAGGGTTTCTCCACTGAGACTTTACTGGTCACACTGATATCAGAGTTTTCTGAGATGCATTCCCTTCAGCTATCCAGTACATGGCCATGTCACAGAGCTTGGAAGTGGTACATATCTTGTACATAAAACCATGAGCCTATTTTGGAGAGTGGCCAGAATTCAGGAAGGACACAGGAACGTAAGAAAATAATAGGTGTTGCCCAATGATAAGGCAAGCCACAGTCCATTTATAAAATGGGCAGGATGAATGCTTGGAAGTTTTCTCTTTGACAGGACACACCCATTGAGGCATTCTCTTTTCTAATGTCTACAACCATGGACACAGTGGGATACACAGACATAGAAACACTCGCCTTGTCAAAGGACTAACTAGAAACAGTTCACTCCAAACCAAACAAACCCCCTTTCCTAACTATTCTCAGAACATGAGAAAAAACCACAAACCCACTCAAACACCCATGAAGTCACCTCCTTCCCCCAAGTAGGTCTGAAACTATCCAGAGTGTCCTCTGACTGGAGGGCAATACTATGTTCCCCAGAAATGGCCTGTCCTGTCTCAGATCTGGTCTCCTGGGTCAACTCTGTGAAGTTGTCAGGAGACAGCAGTGAGCCTCTAACTTCTTTCTCTGGAAGGGCCCCTCTTCAGAACTTTCCAGGCATTTGGCCATCCTCACATCACTAGGTACCACAAAAGACAGACTCTGTCCTTGGTAAATCCAAACAAGTGAGACCACTGTGACTGGAGCTTGGACTGGGTCTGGATGCCTGGCTTCCTGAAACCCAAATTCGGAGAGTTCCATCAACAAGGATGTGAGGTGAGGTCACTTCCTTCAGCAACTGAATGTGGTCACTGCATTTCCAACCACTTTGTCCTAACATTTGCTTCCTAGGGTCTCATAATATGGAGGATGCGCCTACTTCCTGTGACACTTTCACAAGTTCGAATGGTATAGAAACAATAGGCACCTGGGAACAGCTCTCCACACAGGCCTAGTTTGGTCAATCTTCCCTACATTAAGAAGAGAGAGGATGATTCAGACACATGCTTTTAACCTGACCGGGTTGTTTGCCATGGAAGATGACGTTTGCTCTCTCAGGCCTTTCATAGCTGCCTGCATCTTCTCCAGGAATCATATCTGCATGGACCTTTGAGGTTGTCAACAGGTGGAAGGTTCCCTACACCCCTGTATTGTAAGACCAACTCTGTCCCTGCTCTTCTGTAAAGTTGGATTGAGGGAAAAGTGTATAGTTAGGATTAATAACATGTTCGATTTGTGGTAGGAATCATTCTGTTGGATGAATAATGGTATTGGGAACCTGCAATATTTATAAGAATATACAGGTGAAATGTAATTATGAAAACTGAAATCTAGGTAAGATTTGAATACCAGAAAGGCATTGGGCCCATGATTGGGATACTTATCTTTGAATTATGTTCTGCACAGATGTCTCAGATAAATCAATATACAATGGCATAGGACCTTGTACCTTGGATGATTGATTGTTGAAGAGTTCATCCAGTCAAAAAGGGATAGTCGGTAGGATTAGGTAGATAGTCGGTAGGTTTAGAAAAAAGAGTGAGTATAGTATTTGGACAAAAAGTTCTTTAGCAATAGGGTTTCGGATAAAGAGTGAATGTAAATGTCAGCACATGTGAAGAATCAGTCACTATGATGAACTGGGGAAAATATGTAGGAAAAGAGATATCAATAGAGACATTAGGAAATCAGACAAAATATAAAGTGAGTGATAGGATTAGACATTTTCAACATGGTTGAGGTTGAATATATAATCTTGGGAAGAAACAAATATGTACTCACCAATAGGATTGACATTTGAGAGAATTAGGCATCCAAGACATGGATGTTTTTAGTAATCCATGTTCACTTTCCATTTAGGCTTCGGGACAATCCTAAGTGTGACCTTTGCATTTTGTGTCCAGAATATTACTGTGATAAAATGTATATGTAGATCAGTTGACATGAGTCTTTCTTCCACCATTTCTGTGAGCAAAATTTTGAAGATATACAAATTATTATCGAGGGTACACAGAGGTGTACCCTGTGTCTATCAATATAGAGACAATGCATGAATAGACCATACTGTGAATAAATAATATAACTGGTTCCAAATTAAACAATGGATTGAATTGATATTTGAAAGTATACAAGAAATCTTATATTGATATACAATCATTCATTCCCACCAGTTTTACATCTAATGGTAATATTAGGTTTACGGTTTATCATGACGGGTGTGTGAGTTTTGCTTCAAAAATGATAATGGAAATCAAAAATAATGTCTTTGGAAAAAAGTCTCATGAAAGGAGCAGTCAAGAAACGTGGAGGAATACATGTGTTCTGAAGCAGGAAGTGATTGAAAGTAAAACAAATGCGTATAAATTTGCTAAATTTTGAATGAAATATACATACTATGATGTGCATAAACTGGAAAAATAGTAATGTACCAGTGTTGAATAAAAATGAACGTCAAAATACAATTATATTCCATAGGAATCTTCTTGCATTTATGTTATACTGAGTCAGTTACTGTAGAAATATTAGAATTTTTTTTGGTGTTATAATACAATTTATTTTAGCACTAGCATGCCACAGAATGTCGAGGAAAGAGCAATGGATTTTTAGTTATCGCACTAGTAATCTATCATTAAATGACTATTTTGGGGAGTCTAGAAATTACATAAGGCTATGTAACATTTTTTTTTATTTAGCATTCATAAAAACTTAGAATTTTGGTAATATTTCTACTTTTTTATTTTTTTTTATTTTTTCAGTTGTTGATCGACCTCATTTTATTTATTTATATGTGGTGCTGAGAATATAACCCAGTGCCTCACACATGCTAGCCAAGCATGTTACCACTGAGCCAGACACCCAGACCCTCCACATTTATCTTATAATCAAACACTCCTCTCCCTCTTCTTTACTCACTTTCTTCCTCATTTTCCCCCTTCTCTCTCTTCCTTTTTCATTTTCCCTCCATAGGAGTTTTTCTCTCATGTCATTACAAACAGTAATATGCTATGAAATTTACATTTAAGAATTTTTTTATAGTCATTCTTTTTTCTTGAGAAAATTTAATAATTATAATAACCTATAGATATATTACAATACATTTATTATACATATGTATCTATATTCATGCATATGTATTACATATGATATATATACATATATATTTAAAAGTACTTTGATTAGCGTGTTAGAAATAATATAGACCAAGTCTTTCTTAATTTTCAAGTCTTCTAGAATTAACAGCTTACAGTGAAAATCAAATAAACATATTTAAGTAAACAGGTATCATTCTTATTTATCAATACTTATCATTTAAGTTTTTATATTACATTAAGCTGTGATATGGCATATTAACTCTTATGAATTAGTGAAATTTTATTTGAACAACCTTTTATTTAAGGACCATATGCACTGACATTTTAAATGGCTTTCTTGTGATTTTAATTTCTATCAATTGCATATTTATTGCCAAATACTTATTTTATTAATTTTCATATTCATGATTGATATAAAGTCAATTGTTTAATTCTTCTTGTAAGTAGTTACTTATTACAGTAATAATTCTACATCTTTATAAGAAAAATGGTACAAAGATATTTTCATGCAAAATTAAGAATAATTGCATGCTCTAAATGTTTCATTGTTGATACATATAATAAAGAGCTTTTGATGAGTCTCTTCCCCAGTAAAACATAAAATGCAAAGATATAGTTGGGTATGTATGTCCAAATAAAGATAAGGAAAAATACACATTATCAGCTACAAACTATCAAATAAAAGATGAAAAGAACAATCCAACACATTGTACGAACTTGTCAGATGAGGTAGCCTAAGACTAGACCTGGTCCATGACAAAATATTCACGAAAAAAAATGAAATATGAAAAATATAGGAAATGATATGAATTTTTCATGAAGGTAGGTGGATTATCCTTTAATCTCAATATATGTTCATTTCAAAAGCCAGTTTTCTGGTAAAATAAATTTGTGATATTTACAACTACACAAAACAAACTTTCTGCTTATCAAAATGAATGCATCTCAACTCCTTTTTAGCTGATTTCTTCCCACTCAATTTTAAACCTTTGTTTATTTATTTTTATTGGTTTTTCAAAACATTACAAAGCTCATGATATATCATCTTTCATACATTTGACTGAAATGGGTTATGAACTCCCAATTTTCCCCAAATACGAATTGCAGAATCACATCAGTTACACATTCACATTTTTACATAATGTCACATTAGTGACTGTTGACCTCTGCTACCTTTATTATCCCCTACTATCCCCCCTCCCCTTTCATCCTATCTTCCCTCTCTTCCTCATCTGCTTTTTCACTTCTCTCTCTTGATCCCGCCTTTCCCCTCACAACGTCTTATATGTAATTTTGTGTAACAATGAGGGTCTCCTACCATTTCCATATGCTTTCCCTTCTCTCTCCCTTTCTCTCTCCCACTTGTCTTTGTTTAATATTAATCTTTTCCTCATGCTCTTCCTCCCTGTTCTATTCTTAGTTACCCTATTTTTATCAAAGCAGACATTTGGCATTTGTTTTTTTAAGGATTGGCTAGCTTCTCTTAGCATAATCTGCTCTAATGCCATCCATTTCCCTGCAAATTCTATGATTTTGTCATTTTTTAGTGCTGCATCCATCGTGTATAGATGCCACATTTTTTTTTATCCATTCATCTATTGAATTGCATCTAGGTTGGTTACACAGTCAAGGTATTGTGAATTGTGCCACTATGATCATTGATGTGGCAGTATCCCTTTAGTACACTCTTTTAAGATCCTCAGGGAATAGTCCGAGAAGGGCGATAGCTGGTTCAAATGGTGGATCCATTCCTAGCTTTCCCAGGAATCCCCATACTGCTTTCCATGTTGGCCTCACCAATTTGCAGTCCCACCAGCGGTGTACAAGTGTCCCCTTTTCCCCATATCCTCGTAAACACTTGTTGTTGTTTGACTTCATAATGGCTGCCAATCATACTGGAGTGAGATGGTATCTTAGGGTGGGTTTGATTTGCATTTCTCTGACTGCTAGATATGGTGAGCATTTTTTCATGTACTTGTTGATTGATTGTATGTCCTCCTCGGTGAAGTGTCTTTTCAGGTCCTTGGCCCATTTGTTGATTAGGTTATTTGTTATCTTATTGATAATTTTTTTGAATTCTTTGTATATTCTGGATATTAGGGCTCTATCTGAAGTGTGAGGGGTAAAAATTTGTTCCCGGGATGTAGGCTATCTATTTACTTCCCTTTTTGTTTCTCTTGCAGAGAAAAAAAAACTTTTTAGTATAAGTAAGTCTCATTTTTTTATTCTTGTTAAGAACTCTTGGGCTATGAGCGTCCTATTAAGAAATTTGGAGCCCGACCCCACAGTATGTAGATCATAGCCAACTTTTTCTTCTATGAAACGCAGTGTCTCTGATTTTATATCTAGATCCTTGATCCATTTTGAGTTAAATTTTGTGCATGGCGAGAGAACGGGATTCAGTTTCATTTTGTTGCATATGGATTTCCAATTTTCCCAGCACCATTTGTTGAAGATGCTATCCTTCCTCCACTGCATGCTTTTAGCCCCTTTATCAAATATAATAAAGTTGTAATTTTGTGGATTGGTTTCTGTGTCCTCTCTTCTGTACCACTGGTCCACCTGCATTTTTCGGTACCAGTTCCATGCTGTTTTTGTTACTATTGCTTTGTAGTACAGTTTGAACTCTGGTATCGCTATACCTCCAGATTCACACTTCCTGCTTAGAGTTGCTTTTGCTATTCTGGGTCTTTTATTTTTCGATATGAATTTCATGATTGATTTATCTATTTCTACAAGAAATGCCGTTGGAATTTTGATTGGCATTGCATTAAACCTGTAGAGAACTTTGCATAATATTGCCATTTTTATGATGTTAGTTCTGCCTATTCATGAACAGGGCACATGTTTCCATCTTCTGACATCTTCTTCTATTTCTCTCTTTAGATTTCTGTAGTTTTCATTATATAAATCTTTCACCTCTTTTGTTAGGTTGATTCCCAAGTATCTTATTTTATTTGAGGATGTTGTGAATAGAGTGGTTTTCCTCATTTCCATTTCAGAAGTTTTTTTTTCTGTTATACAGGAATGCATTTGATTTATGCGTGTTAATTATATATCCTGCCACTTTTCTGAATTCATTTATTAACTTTAGCCATTTCTTTGTAGACATTTTTGTGTCTGTTAAATATATTATCATGTCATCTGCAAATAGTGATACTTTAAATTCTTCTTTTCCTATTTTTATGCCTTTAATTTCTTTTGTCTGTTTAATTGCTCTGGCTAGTATTTCAAGAACTAAATTGAATAGAAGTGGTGATAGAGGGCATCCCTGTCTTGTTCCAGATTTCAGAAGGAATGCCTTCAGTTTTTTCTCCATTTAGGATGATGCTAGCCTGAGGTTTAGCATATATAGCTTTTACAATGTTGAGGTAAGTTCCTGTTATCCCTATTTTTTATAGAGTTTTGAACATAAATGGATGCAGAACTTTGTCAAATGCTTTTCTGCATCTATCGAGATGATCATATAGTTCTTGTCTTTAAGTCTATTGATGTGGTGAATGGCATTTATTGATTTTCGTATATTGAACCATCCTTGCATCACAGGGATGAATCCTCCTTGATGATGTTGCACAATTTTTTTGATATGCTTTTGTACTCGATTTGTCAGAATTTTATTGAGAATTTTTGCATCCAAGTTCATTAGAGAAATTGGTCTGTAGTATTCTTTCTTTGAAGTGTCTTTGTCTGGTTTTGGGATCAGGGTGATGTTGGCCTCATAGAATGAATTTGGAAGAGCTCCTTCTTTTTCTATTTCTTGAAAAAGCTTGAAAAATATTGATTTTAATTCTTCTTTGAAGGTTTTGTAGAAATCCGCTGTATTCCCATCCGGTCCAGGGCTTTTTTTGGGTTGGCAGTCTTTTGATTGCTTCTTCTATGTCTTCCTTTGTTATTGGCCTGTTTAAATTGTTTGTGTCTTCCTGACTCAATCTGGGCAGATTGTATGACTTAAGAAATTTATCAATATCTTCACAATATTCTATTTTATTGGAATATAGTGTTTCAAAATACTTTCTAATTATCTTCTATATTTCTGTAGTGTCTGTTGTGATATTGCCTTTTTTATCCCACATGTTAGTAATTTGAATTCTCTTTCTTCTTCTCTTCCTTAGCGTGGCTAAGGGCCTGTTGATCTTATTTATTTTTTCAAAGAACCAACTTTTAGTTTTATCAATTTTTTCAACTTTTTTTTTGTTTCAATTTCGTTGATTTCTGCTCTAAATTTAATTATTTCTTGTCTTCTACTACATTTGCTGTTGTTTTGCTCTTCCTTTTCCAGGTTTTTGTGGTGTAGTTTAAGTTCATTTATTTGTTGTTTTTTTTTTTCTTTTTTTGAGGAAAGAACTCCAAGAAATGAATTTCCCTCTTAAAACTGCTTTCATTGTGTCCCATAGATTCTGGTATGTTGTGTCTGTATTGTCATTTGTCTCTAAGAATTTTTTATCTCCTTCTTTATGTCTTCTGTAACCCATTGGTCATTCAGTAGCATGTTGTTCATTTTCCATGTGATGTAGGATTTTTCCTTCCTTCTTTTCTCATTGATATCCAGTTTCATTCCATTATGATCAGATATGGTGCACGGTATAATCTCCATGCCTTTATATTTACTAAGAATTGCCCTATGGCATAATATATGGTGTATCTTTGAGTAGGATCCATGTGCTGCTGAGAAGAACATGTATCCACTTGATGATGGTTGATATATTCTATATATGTCGGTTAAGTCTAGGTTATTGATTGTGCTGTTGAGTTCTATAGTTTC